>NC_084794.1:120480538-120783569 GCF_963169125.1 Humulus lupulus
TCAAAAGGTGCGTTCCTGAAGAAGAGACGCAGTCCATTCTTAATCACTGTCATACTCAACAATGCGGAGGGCATTTTGGAGCATCAAGAACGGCGGCTAAGGTATTACAAAGCGGTTTCTATTGGCCTTCATCATTCAAGGATGCCAATGTGTTTGTCAAGGCCTGTGATAGATGTCAGAGAACTGGCAATATCTCGAGGAGAAACGAAATGCCTCTACAAGGGATTCTTGAGGTGGAAATGTTTGACGTATGGGGCATCGATTTCATGGGGCCTTTTCCACCGTCTTACAACAATGAATATATTCTATTGGCAGTGGATTATGTATCCAAATGGGTGGAGGCTGCAGCAACTAGAGCCAATGATGGTAAAACTGTGCTTAATTTTCTGCATAAACATATTTTTACTAGATTTGGCACTCCCCGAGCTCTGATTAGCGATGAAGGGAAACACTTTGTGAATAAGCAATTGGATGCACTGCTGGCTCGTTATGGAGTTTATCACCGAAAAGCTTTGCCTTATCATCCTCAATCAAATGGGCAAGCTGAAGTTTCGAACAGAGAAATCAAGAGCATCCTTGAGAAGACTGTTGACAGTTCGCGGAAAAATTGGTCGAAAAAGTTAGATGATGCGATTTGGGCATACAGAACTGCATTCAAAACACCAATAGGCATGTCTCCTTATAGGTTGGTGTTTGGTAAAGCGTGTCATCTACCAGTTGAATTGGAGCATAGGGCATTTTGGGCTATGAAAAAGTTAAATTATGATTGGAGTGCCGCTAGTGAAAGAAGACTGTTGCAACTGAATGAACTTGACGAGTTCAGAAATGAGGCTTATGAGAATGCTAAGATTTATAAAGAAAGAACAAAGGCTTGGCATGACAAGAACTTAATCAGAAGGGAGTTCCAACCAGGGCAGCAGGTACTTCTGTTCAATTCAAGACTTCGACTGTTTCCTGGAAAATTGAAGTCAAGATGGTCAGGACCATTCACTGTAGTTCAAGTTTTTCCTTATGGTTCTGTAGAAGTTCGGGGCAACTCAGGTGATTCATTTAAAGTCAATGGTCAGAGATTGAAGCCCTACTTGGGTGGTAGTTTTGATCAAGCGAAGTCTATCCTCCTTCTGAAGCCTCTCTGAAGAGGGTTCCGCGTTCGGCTAAATGACGTTAACGACAGCGCTTGTAGGAGGCACCCTATATTTTACATATTATTTTTTTTACTTTTGTATTTGTAAACAATGGATATTTGGTTTATTTTTGGACTTTTAGAATCGTGAAAAACGTGAAAAATGAAAAAAAATTTAAAAAATCAAAAAAATCAAAAAATTAAAAATTCCTTAAGGGCCGCGGCATAGCCCTATGATGCCGCGGCATTGGGGGGTTCCAGAGGCTCACGGATTTGGCATAAATGAGGAGGGCCGCGGCATAGATGAGGAGGGCCGCGGCATTGATCCCAAGTTTTCCCAGAATCACAAGGCGGGCCGCGGCATATGTCTGAGAGGGCCGCGGCATTCCAATGTGGAAATTTGATGCGGGTCGCGGCATAGTCAAGGTAATGCCGCGGCCCTAGTCCGAAAATTGGGATAAAAAGCCCTAAATCAGCCATTATCCCATTCATTCACTCTCACAATCTTACTCACACTCAAAACTTCTTTTCTCTCTAATTTTGTTTGAGACTTCCATCAGTCAAGGAAACCACAAGAAGGATTTTTGTGCCATTCAAGTAAGTGTATCTTCTCTAATCTAATACTTTTGATTAGAGATTAGATTGCATTGTAGTGTTGTGGATTGTTCTTTGTTGTTCTTGTGAGAAGATTAAGGGTTTTGCCAATTTTTGATTGTGGGAATTATTGTTAAAGGCTATTGATTGTGGGCATTATTGTTTGAGGCTATTGATTGTGGGAATTAGTGTTTGGGGTGTTGATTGTGGTAATTAGTAAGTTTGGGGGGGAGTGACACCAAAAAGGAAAGTATACTCAAGTTCTTGAGAGCATATTTGGGGGTTTAGTTGGTTCTTTTTGAAAGATATTATGGGTCCTAAGAGAAATCCCCCTAGAGGTACCTCCTCCAAGAAAGCATCCTCATCACGCACTCAACCACCACCAACACCACCTGCCCCAGCTGAGTATGACACGAATATTTTTGTGAGTAAGGATGCTGCCGAGTTGTTTAAAAAGATTTATAAAAGATCGGTGGTAAGGGAAAGGGGGTTTGAATTTGATGAGGCCCCTGCTGTACAGCACCCTGGTTATGAACTTATAAAAGTTGAAATAGTGCGTCGAAGATGGAATTTGTTTTGTGACTCGAACCATGTGGATTCAGCCAACTGCTCTATTATATATGAATTTTTCGCCAATTTCTCCTATCAAGATGCAGAGCAGAATAATTTTGTCAGAGGCAAATTGGTGCCTACATCAGCCTATGCATTCAACCAATTACTGGGTCTTCCCTCTTTTTCTGCACAAGAGGATGAATACTGGCAGTTAGCCCATTTCGAGGAGCCAGACTATGATGCGGTGGCTGCGGTCTTGAGTATGGAAGGGGCACGTTTCAGTTATCATAATGGGAGGCCCAAAGAGTTGTTCAGGTGGCAGCTAAACCCAGTGGCGAAGGCGTGGTTTTATTTTGTGTGTGCACGTTTACTGCCGACGTCTCACCTGTCTTCTGTTGATCGAGAGCGTTGTTTTTTAGTGTACGCTATCATGACTCAAAAGAAGGTCGATGTGGGCCGCATTATTCGATATAGCTTACGCAACATCAGTCGATTCAACACTACCGCTGGTGTCGCCCATGGTACCTTCCTTTCGACTTTATGTAGCACTTATGAGGTACCAACATTTTCCAGCGATCTAGTCCGGAGGCCAATGGGGGCCATCAATCAGACCTTGTTTACGGCCTTCCCTCCAGCCTGTCTTACGCAGCCTGACTCTACTCAGCCAAATAAGCGCAGCCGGGCTGATGAAACAGGGGGCCCTGATCACGCTGAGGAGGAGGAAGTAGAAGAAGCGGGTCCCAGCAACCCACATGAAAATTTGGCAATTGGAGGACCGATGGATGAGCACACGCAGCGTACGCATGCTCGATTGGATTACATTATTCAACAAAATCAGTATTTAATCCAATCGCAGCAGGCACAAAATCAGCACTATAATGACTTTATGGTGCAACGAAATGAATATGGGCGGGCTCACATTGAGGAGTTGAATACTTTGGTCACGAGGTGGACTATGAGTTCAGCCGATGAGAATTATTTCACTCCACCGCCACAGTACACTCCATATCAGTGGCCACCTCCACCACCTCCACCGCCATACTGATGTGGCGTCAGGTAAGTTCTCTTCCCTTGTTCTTTTTCTTTATCACATTGGGGACAATGTGCGTCTTAAGTTTGGGGGGGAGCTTATTTTGTTTTGTTTTCTGCGTTGTTTAGTTTAGTTTAGTTTTCTGTAGTGTAAAAGTTAAACCATCATTCTTGTCTGTACTTGCTTTGTCTTTGCTCGTGAAAAGGAAATTGAATTCAACTGTGTGCTTGGTTCAATTGTTTTAGAGTTGAATTTAAAAAGTTCTGTGGGAAATTTTTAATATGTTTTGAAAAGATAACATTTTGGATTGTATTATATGTGTTTGACTAGGGTTGGTTGAATGACAATTTGAATCTAATAGAACTTGCATTATTTGGCTTTTGAGGCGAAATTCTTGATGACATGTGTTTAGAAAAGTGATTTAGGCAATTTTTTTTGGATCGATTGTGCCTTTCAAGCCGACCTTGAGTTAATTATCCTTAGTTACCCTTTTGAGCCTTGAATTTGGTTTTTGTTCTTGATCATACTATTTGAGCCTAAATTTCTTAACTTCTTTATTTTTGTTTTCCTTTCCTTTTGTTATCATAAGCATATAATCTGTGGGAAAGAAGAAGGAAAAATAGTAAGAGGTTGTTATGATTGGAATACAGTATGATTGTACAAAAAGAAGAGAGAGAGAAGTCTTTGAGAAAAAAAAAAAAGAATAATATCACTTTGTCACACTCCTTGATCATATTTATATATAGAAAATAATAAGTTTGGGGGAGTGTGATTTGAAAAAAAAAAAAAAAAAAAAGTGATAAGTCTAGAAAAAGAAAAGAAGAAAATAATGAAAAGTGTTGTCATCTCTCTCTCTAATTGTATAAAAGGGTGATTTTGGGTGTGGTAAAGAA
This sequence comes from Humulus lupulus, assembly GCF_963169125.1. Lineage (NCBI taxonomy): Eukaryota > Viridiplantae > Streptophyta > Magnoliopsida > Rosales > Cannabaceae > Humulus > Humulus lupulus. Next base: position 120,484,731 of record NC_084794.1, read on the forward strand.
AATTTTTGGTTGGTTTTAAGGTTTTATGCTTATGGTAACGATTGAGCTTAAATGAGAATTTCATCTACCCTTACCTAAGCCTAACACTATAACCTGTGAAAGTCCTGTTGATTTCAAAACATGTGTTGTTGACATTAGTGGAGAAGGTCGAGTAATGCAAGCATATTGTAGATTTGGTTTGTGGAATTGTCTGGAATGAGTTGAGCATATATGATAGAATGCAAGTGTTGTAGTCATTTTCATGATATATTATTGATTTCCCTAATTGAACTGTATAAGTTGGACTTTAAGGTAATTGAGCTGAAATTCTGGTTATAAATATTGCAATTGAGATTTCATGAGTGTTGGCAAAGCAGTGTAGATGGTAATGATGGTTTAACTTGTTCGTTTTTGTGTTTGTTTCTTTTTGTTAGTTTAACTTGGTCTTTACTCGAGGGCGAGTAAAGGTTAAGTTTGGGGGAGTTTGATGAGTCTAGTTTTTATGATGTCTTGGTGATGTTTTTAGTAGTCTTTTATTTTGTTTTTCCTTGTTTTAGCGCGGGTTTACGCTTTGTTTGGTTGTTTTTGTGAATATCAGGAAGAATTGAGCATGTGGAAGGAAATGCCAAAGAAAGGGAAGAAATAATCGAGTTTTTCATCATATTTTGATCAAGAATGGTTCTCAATACCATTTGGAAGTGTTGGTGAAATTTTGGGATGAAAACTTGAAGAATTGAAGAATTCCTTAAGAGCCACGGCTTGATCAAAGTAGGGCCGCGGCTAGGGGGAGACACAGAAGCATGGTTTTTGAGGACATGTTCGGGCCGCGGCATGGCTAGATAGAGCCGCGGCATGGATGGGCATTCTGCCCAGAAGACAATGATGCGGGCCGCGGCATGGTTTCAGAGAGCCGCGGCATTGAAAGGATAGTCTGCCCAGAAATTTTGACACGGGCCGCGGCATAGTGTATGTAGAGCCGCGGCCCGCCTCTCTAAAATCTAAAAAATCCTAGGTTTTAAAGGACGAAAAAGAAGAGAGAAGGACGTACGGACGAAGGGAGGAGTTCTGGTGTTGAAGGCTCAAGCTTAGAGTATTTTTACATGTTTTTCTTTTTGATGTTATCTTTAAATTCTGTTGTGATTAGCACTATGACTATGAACTAATTTTCTGTTTAGGATGTTCAATTGAATCACTTGAATTTCTATTATGACCTAATGCAATTTTAATTTCCTCTTCTTCAATCTTCTTCAATTCCTTATAACCTGTTCTTATAGATTGATTATTGATTGGCCATCTTTAGTCATATATATATATATATGTTTTTAAGTCAAAATCTGAGAAGTGAGATTTAATTATGCTGTGGTTATATTGGACATAATTCTAATTTAGAACGAAAGTATCTGAATTAATTGTGTAACTGTTATTAAGTTGTGGAATTTAATGCTACCTTTGTGGTTCAATTTACCATAGAAATATAGGAAATTGTCACCTAGGTTGAGTTTATAATTCATAGAATGATTATAGGCTGCTGTCTCAACTTGTTAATTGAATTAGGTAAAAATAAGAAGAATTCATACTTGGCATTAGGGAATAATAGGAAGGATAGTTGATGAGATTGAATATCCTAATTGTTTCTCAGTGATTGAATTAAGAGTTTTTACTATTAGTTATTATGCTATTTAATTGTCGATTATTATTTCTGCACTTTATCGGTTCTTTTGCTGTATTTTACAAAAATCAAGAAGTTTTAATTCATCAAATAGAACAAGAGATTAATTGACTGGTAATTGATAATTCAGTCCTTGAGGACGATACTTGGTTTTACCATTTTATTACAAGTTCGCGACTGTGTGCACTTGCATAGCAAAAATTATCGCAACAGTGACAGGTCAGATTTCTAGTGTTGGTTCTTCATTTACTGCATTGATTGATTCAGGAGCTACTCATTCGTGTGTATCTACTAGAGTGATAGACCGTTTGTGTAAACCTGTTGATTTGTATGCTAGTGGATTTATGACTTTGTTGCCAACTGGGGAGCTGGTAGTCTCTATGAGATGGGTTAGAGCATTACCAGTAGAGATAGACAGTAGGGAGTTGTCTGTGGATCTAATTGAACTGGTGATGGATGACTTTGATATGATTTTGGGGATTGGTTGGTTATCAAAGTACGGGGCGACGATAGATTGCAAGCATCGAATGGTGACTTTTGAACTAGAAGGAGAGGAACACTTTGTGTTTGTGGGGACAGTGAGTGGACCACGAGTACCTATGATCTTTGCATTGAAGGTTGGAGACCTATTGCAAGAAGGTTGCATAGGATTTCTAGCGAACATAGTGAATACCTCTAGGGCCGTTTCAGTTGGACTGGGTGAGAATAGGTTGGTGTGTGAGTTTCCTGATGTATTCCCAGCAGACTTGCCAGGGTTGCCACCGCACTGAGAGATTGAGTTTGTCATAGAGTTGGCGCCAGAGGTGGAGCCAGTATTAAGGACATCTTATAGAATGGCTGCAGCAGAGTTAAAGGAACTAAAGATTTAGTTGCAGGAATTATTGGATCTAGGATTCATCAGGCCCAGCTTTTTTCCCTGGGGTGGTCCAATGTTGTTCAACAAGAAGAAGGATGGGTTCTTAAGAATGTGGATCGACTACAGAGAGCTGAATAAGCTGACTATTAAGAATAAGTATCCACTGCCTAGGATCGACGACTTGGTTGATCAGCTACAAGGGAAGATGATATTCTCTAAGATTGACCTTCGGTCTAGCTACCATCAGTTAAGGATTAAGGAGGAGGACATACCAAAGACCACATTCCGTACTAGGTATGGACATTATGTATTTATGTTCATGTCCTTTGGATTAACTAATGCCCCAACAGCCTTCATGGATTTGATGAATAGGGTCTTCAGGGATTACTTGGATAAGTTTGTGATCATATTCATCAGTGATATACTGGTGAACTCCCAATCAGAAGTAGAGCACGAGCAGCATCTTCATTTGATACTACAACGATTGAGGGAGCATAGGCTATCTGCTAAGTTCAGTAAATGTGAGTTCAAGTTACCCTAAGTAACATTTCTAGGCCACATTGTGAGTAAGGAGGGGATGCTAGTGGACCCAACCAAGATAGAGGCAATGAGAGATTGGCCGAGGTCGAGCAATGTACCAGAGGTTAGAAGCTTCTTGGGATAAGCATGGTACTATCGATGGTTCATTGAGAGATTCTCTAAAATAGCCACACCGTTGACTAAGCTGACGCATAAGAAGACTAAGTATGTCTGGATAGATAGATGTGAGAACATTTTCAAGGAGCTGAAGCGGTGATTGATCACTGCTCCAGTACTGAGTTTTCCATCAGAGAAGGAAAAGATTGTGGTCTACTACGACGCTTCGAGGCAGGGTTTGGAGTGTGTATTGATGAAAGCTGGGAAGGTGATAACCTACGTGTCTAGTAGCTAAAGGAGTATGAGCAGAGGTATCCCACCCATTACCTGGAACTGGCAGCGGTTGTATTTGCACTGAGGGTATGGAGGCACTACCTATATGGAGAGAAGTGCAAAATATACACCGACCATAAAAGCTTAAAGTATTTCTTTACTCAGAAGGATCTGAATATGCGCCAAAGGCATTGGCTGGAATTGGTGAAGGACTACGATTGTTAGATCTTGTACCACCCAGGAAAGGCCAATGTGGTGGCCGACACATTGATTTGGAGGGGCCCAGGGAAGTTTTTCAGTTTGAGACAGATATCAGAATAGTTAACTAAAGAGACGATGAAAGCAGGAATTGAATTTGTGGTCGGTCAGCTAGCCAATATTGCTCTCCAGTCCACGCTCCTTGAGAGGCTCAGAGAATCGCAAAAGGAGGATCCACAGTTAAGGAAACACAGGTAGGATGTCTTAGCCGGATTGGCTAGAGACTTTTCTATTTCAGAGATTGATCTGCTGAGGTATAAAGGTTGGATTTGCGTTTCGATGGATCTTGGTATCAGGCGAGAGATTATGGATGAATCTCATACTACTCCTTATTCTCTACATCCGGGTACAACAAAGATGTACAAAGATCTAAGGACTCCGTATTGGTGGCCAAGGATGAAAAAGGGTGTGGTGGATTATGTGGCCAAGTGTTTGACTTGTCAGCAGGTGAAGGCAGAACATCAAAGGCCAACAAGGTTGGTGCAACGTTTAGGGATTCTAGAGTGGAAGTGGGAGGATATCACCATGGACTTCATGGTTGGATTTCTAAGGACAGTGGGGCAACATGATTCTGTGTGGGTGATTGTAGATAGGCACACCAAATCAGCCCACGTTTTGCCTGTTAAAACATCTTACACGGTGGAGCAGTACACTGAGCTGTATGTGAATGAGATTGTGTGACTCCATGGAGCTCTGAGGTCGATAGTGTCAGATAGGGACCCCACCTTCACCTCTAAGATTTGCGAGAGCCTGCAGAAGGCTATGGGCACGCAGTTGCGGTTCAGTACCGCCTATCATCCTCAGATGGATGGATAGACTGAGAGGATGATTCAGATATTGGAGGATATGTTGTGGGCCTGTGCACTGGACTTTGGGGGTTCTTGGAGATAGTATCTCCCTTTGATTGAGTTTTCTTATAATAACATCTATCAGGCAACAATTAGAGTTGCTCCGTATTAAATGTTGTGTGGGATGAAGTGTAGATCACCCATTCATTGGGATGAGACAGGTGAGTGGAAATATTTAGGTCTTGAGTCCGTTCAGAGGACTAACAAAGAAATTGAGAAGATTAGAGCTCGGATTCTCGCCTCCCAGAGTAGAAAGAAGAGTTACTCAGACTTGAAACGCAAGAGTGTAGAGTTTCAAGTCGATGATCATGTGTCTCTTAGAGTTTCTCCTTTGAGAGGAGTTAAACGATTTGGAGCGAGAGGAAAGTTGAGTCCTAGGTTTGTTGTCCCATTTGAGATTTTGGAACGTATTGGAGATGTGGCTTACAGATTGGCTATGCCTCTAGCTTTATCAGGGGTTCACAACGTATTCCATGTGTCTATGCTCTGGAAGTACGTATCAGATTCTTCTTATGTTCTGAGTTATGAAAACCTGGAGTTGGATCAAGATTTTTCCTATGAGGAGATTTGGTATAGATCCTAGACCGAGAGGACAAAGTCTTACAGAACAAGACTATTGCCATAGTGAAAGTGTTGTGGGGAAACAATAAGGTAGAAGAGGCAACTAGGGAGCTTGAGTCTGATATGCGGGATCGATATCCCGAACTACTCAGGTAAATTTTGAGGACAAAATTTATGTAAGGAGGGGATAGTTGTAACGTCCCAAATTTGCTAATAAGGCTTAATGTCTTGGTTAACGTGCCGGGAGGACAATAATTGATTTTAACCGTATTATTACGTGATTAATTGTGATATATGTGTATTGGTATGTGACTACTTGAATTATATTATTATATGACTAGATATGCATGTTTAGGTGAATTAAATATGCATGTAGGCCCGCTCATGTTGTTAAGAGCATATTTATAATTTTCGACCCGTTGAGAGTATATATACATATATATATATGTGTGTGTTATGTTACGATATGTCCGAGACCACAGTATTGTGGAGATATATTTGAGATGTGTGGTTTGAGGCCATCCTAGGGAGCGGATTAGCAGAATAGTCACAACAGAGTCAAATGACTGACTTAGGGCGAGCCTAGGTGTATTTTGGGAATGTACTACGTGTTCAGGATTTACTGGGTAACGGGTACTGATTTAGCAGTTATTTGGTTATGCCAGAGATTAATTGGAGATTTATAGGAATTAGCGAGAATGGTGCGAATGATGAAATTTCCCTTGGTGGTATTAATGGGCTAGGAGATAATGTAGGGGAAATTTGGTCATTTTAATGCAAGGAATAGACATAGAGATTTAGGACTCTAGCACTAATTAGAACATACAACACTCTCAGCTGATTTTGGGGTTCTCATGGGGGTTGGGCCTTAGGCTGATTTTGGGTTTTGGTGAGATTATGAGATAGTTTTTGGAGTACTTACACTGATTATGTTGCCTTGCTATGAATTCTAGATTAAATACTGGGTTTAGGGATTGATTTAGGTGTGAATTGGTGATGTTGGCTCGAGAAAACGCAAGGGAATTTATTGGTTTTGGAGCTCGAGCCATGGCCCTGTTCTTCAAGCATTGCAACATGTATGAGCCCAGAAAGCTTAGGGCTCTTTGAAACAACCTAGGCTCCGTGGCATAGGTAGGGCACGCCGCGACCCATGTCCCCCAGACTAGAGTCTTGGAGCTATCTGATTTATAGCGTTCTACGGCCCTAGGGGGCTGGGCCACGACTCAAATTAGGGAAAATAGCCAAAATAAGGTTTTAAGCTCGGAACTTAAATTTAAGGGCTCGAGAAGGATTCTACTACTTGGTTTACTAGAATTCGAGGTCCCGTAGGCTAGAATATTATTCTGAAGTTTTTAATTGGTTTAGGGCTTGATGGATATTTATTATTATTGCATTGTTACTAGGTGTTACTGCTAAGGCTCGAGTTTAGGGGATCGTGCACAAGATCGCACTGTTTGGTCAGCTCGAGACACGGGGTAAGAAAACTGTTTGTGCTCATAGAGCAGGACATGACCTGATTATCTATGTTTAATGCTATGTATGAGTTTTTATAGTTTTTATGCAATGTTTGTGTGATTATGATTGATTGGCGAAGGACGGGATCGACGAAGGCCAGGATAGGTGAAGGTCGGGATTGGCAAAGGCCGGGAACGACGATAAGCATGTTGAATGCAGGTCGAATGGCAACAAGCATGCTAAACGCAGGCTTCCATGGAATGGCCATCTAGGGTGTTGTAGTCACCCATTCGGTGAAGACCGTAAACACATTTCCTGGTAATGCACCTTGGTCGACATAGGCCGCTCTGTGAATAGTTGGTGTTATCTGTTTAAAGTTATGCATTTACTGGAGTGAATTTTTATATGCTATATGTGTGGAGTTTTCTTGCTGGACCTTGGCTCATGGGTGCTTTATGGTGCAGGTTAGGGCAAGGGAAAGGCCGACCAAACATGAATTGGAGGGCATGGAGTAGCACATACATGTTTGGCCTACCTGGTCGCCACGGCTGAGGTTTTTTTGAGGAACACATTACAAACGTTTAATTTTGTCACCTAGGTCGACTATACATTAACTTTTGAGTTGTAAATACTTTTTAAACAATATTTTGGGATCCCAATGTAACACTTGCATAGTTTTAATGAATGTCCAAACCTTTTATACTTAATTTTCACTAAATGAGTCTTTATTTTGATTTAATCACTCTTTTCAGTCTAACACCTCGATTAGTGAGCTAATGTCACATTTTAAAATCACGTGGTAATGCTCTAGGGTAGTAGGGCGTTACAATGATCAACTGGAATCTCCAACTGAGGTTAAATGACAAAGTCAAAAGCCAAATTGAATCATTGAGAAAACAATTCTAGGCTTTCAAAACTCAAGAAGGTAGAGGAATCCACATGGCCGCAAAAGTAGAGACACAAGATCCATGCTTCATCTGTGAAGGGACGGAACATCAACCACAAGAGTGCCCTGCTCTTGGTGAGTTAAGAGGAGGAAATGAGGAACAATGCAATGCTTTAGGGGATTGCAAGAAGCCTTATAACCCTTTCTCAAACACTTACAATCCCGGTTGGCATAACCATCCAAATTTCAGCTAGAAGGATTCAAACCAAGCATCTGGGAGCCAATGGAGGCCTGAGCAGCAACAACCGCCAAAAGCATACATTACTCCTCAAAATAACATGCAATCAAGTAATTCTCTTGAGAATACCTTGCACATGCTTGCGCAAACACAAATAGCCTCAACTCAAGAGCTCCAATCTTGTTTCACACAAATGGTGGAGGAAATGAAATACATAAAAAGCCAAATGACAAAGTTAAATATTACTTTGGCAATTCAAGAGGGTGGTAGACTTCCTGCTCAACCTCTAATCGATCAAAAAGGGCAACACATGGCACAAACCTCCTCCTCTACAGATACAAATCTCAAAGAGGTTAATGCCATCACTATCAAGTGGCCAAAGTATGGTTTCACTGTTTACTAAGACAACGAGTACGTCAATGCCCACTCCAGATGATGATGTGCCTACCAATAAGCATTCCAGTAAAGGCACCCTTTCCTCAAGCATTGAAATACACTGGAAAGATATTCGAAAATCATGGTGAAATCTTAGACCTTGTAACACAAGTGAAGATCAACTTGCCATTTTTGCATGTGATCAAACTAGTGCCGGCTTATGCCAAGGTTATCAAGGATTTGTGCACCGTTAAAAGAAAGCATCATGTTAAGAAAACTACATTCTTGGAAAAACAAACTAGCACGATAATTGACTGCAAGACACCACCTTAGTACAGAGATCCTGGTTGTCCTATCATCTCATGTCGAGTTGGAGAATACGAATTTGGTCAAGCCCTTCTAGACTTAGGAGCAAGTGTAAATCTCATGCCATATTCAATATACTTGCAATTAGGTCTAGGAGAACTCAAGCCCACATCTGTGGTACTACAATTGGCCGATCAATCAGTCAAAAAACCTCGGGCAATAGTTGAAGATGTTCTGATTCAAATTGAAAAATTCTATTACCCCGTTGATTTTCTCATCTTGGACACTCAATCTGAAGTGAGTATAGAGTCCAAAATTCCCATCATTATCGGTAGACCTTTCCTCGCAACTACAAATGTACTCATTAACTGTAGGAATGGTCTCATGAAAATATCTTTTGGGAACATGACTCTAGAAGTGAATGTTTTCCACATTGGCAAACAACCACCTGATAACGATGAGTGTTTCCAATCATATCTGATCGATACACTTATTTCAGAAGAGGTTGAATCGAAATACACTTCTAATCATTTTAATCACCTCTTCCAAATTTCTTAAAGTACTGAGCCCGATGAGTTTGAAATTAACCCTGAAATCATCAAACACTCACAGACTAGAAAAACCATGGTTTGGAATCCAATCTTTAGGGAACTCCCTCAACATCGAGAAACACCAAAACCCTCCACTGAAGAAGCTCCTCAACCAAAGTTGGCCCAATTTCCTTAAGGCCTTAAGTATGTTTTCCTAGGAGTTGACAACACTTTTCCTGTCATAATATCTTCCAAGATCAATGCCACACAAGAGCACCAGCTTATCAATGTGTTGCAAGAATAAAGAGATGCATTATGATGGACGATAATTGACATCAAAATTATTAGTCCTTTGATTTGCTCCCATCACATTCAATTGGAAGACAAGGCTATACCACGTCGTGACCCTCAAAGAAGATTAAACCCAATGATGAAGGAAGTAGTTAAGACTGAAGTCTTGAAACTTCTTGATTCTGGAATGATTTATCCTATTGCTGACAGTAAATGGGTTAGCCCAACTCAAGTTGTTCCCAAGAAATTGGGAGTAACAGCGGTACAAAATGAAAAATAGGAACTCGTGCCTACCAAGGTCACAACAGGGTGACACATGTGCATTGATTATAGAAAATTAAATGCATCCACCCGCAAAGACCATTTTCCACTTCCATTCATCGATCAAATATTGGAACGTGTGGCGGGTCATCCGTTCTATAGTTTTCTTTATGGTTATTAAGGGTATTACCAAATCGACATTGCCTTAGAAGTTTAGGATAAGACCACATTCACTTGTCCTTTTGGTACTTTGGCCTTCTGGCGCATGCCATTTGGCCTGTGAAATGCTCTAGCCACTTTCCAGCGCTGCATGATGAGCATATTTAGTGATATGATTGAAAAATGTATGGAAGTATTCATGGATGATTTGACAGTCTTTGGAGATTCCTTTGGATGAAGCCTTCTCAATTTAGAGTCCGTGCTTAAATGATGCAAAGAGAAGGGCTTGACACTCAACTAGGAAAAGTGTCATTTCATGGTGCCATCTGGCATAGTCTTGGGGCATGTCGTGTCGGAACGAGGAATTGAGGTTGATCAATCAAAGATTGAACTCATATCAAAGCTGCCCACCCCCAAGACTGTTAAAGACATTTGATCTTTTCTTGGGCATGCAGGATTCTATAGGAGGTTCCTATAAATTTTCTCGACAATTGCTCGCCCTTTGTCAAAACTCCTAGAAAAAGATGTCATGTTCAATTGGACTCCTGAGTGTGAGGAATCTTTCAGAACTCTCATTGCAAAACTCACTTCCACCCCCATCATTCAGCCACCAGATTGGAATTTATCGTTCGAAGTCATGTGTGATGCAAGCAATTATGCTATAGGGGCCGTCTTAGGTCAAAGAAGGGAAGGGAAGCCTTTCGTTGTCTATTACGCAAGTAGAACCCTTAACAGTGCTCAGATGAAATATTATACTACTGAAAACAAGTTACTTGTTGTAGTATTCGCACTTGATAAGTTTTGTTCCTACCTGATTGGTTCACCTATCACATTCTTTACCGACCATTCCTCCTTAAAATACCTCATTTACAAAAAGGATGCTAAGGCACATTTAATTAGGTGGATCCTTCTATTACAGGAATTTTATTTGACCATAAAGGACAAGAAAGGAGTTGAAAACGTGGTAGCAGACCACTTATCTTGTTTTGAATTTTCTGATTTCGCTGATGGCCCAACCATTCGAGATGACTTCCCTGATGAACATCTTTTCCAAGTCACTAAGTTGCCATGGTACGCTCATATAGTTAATTTCTTAGTGACTGGCAAACTTCCAACTGCATGGAGTGCACAAGATAAACATAAATTTTTGGTTGACATTCATAACTTCTATTGGGACGATCCATATCTTTTTAAGTATTGCCCCAACCAAATTGTGAGACGTTGCACTCCAGATGATGAAATTTTTAGTGTCCTAAACTTTTTCCATAATGAAGCTTGTGGTGGTCATTTTTCTATGAAAAAGTCTGTTGCAAAAATATTACAGCGTGGTCTTTCTTGGCCCACTTTATTCAAAGACACTAAAAATTTATGTCGATCATGTGAAAGGTGTCAGAAATCAAGGGCTCTATCCTAGCGACACATGATGCCATTAAACCCAATTCTTGTAATAGAAATATTCGATTGTTGGGGGATAGACTTTATGGGACCATTTCCACCTTCTTCTGGCTACCTTTACATTCTCCTCGCCATAGACTATGTCTCAAAATGGGTGGAAGCTGTACCTTGTCAAAATTATGATAACACAACTGTTGTGAAATTCTTAAAGGAAAATGTGTTATCTAGGTTTGGCACACCACGAGTTATCATAAGTGATCAAGGTACCCATTTTTGCTACTATTCTTTCGAGACCTTAATGCAAAAGTATGGTGTAATTAATAAGGTTTCATTGCCTTATCACCCACAGACAAATGGCCAAGCTAAGTTAGCCAACCGAGAAATTAAGAAAATCTTAGAAAATACTGTTAATCCGAATCGCAAAGATTGGTCTTCACGATTTCTCGATGCTCTTTGGGCATACTACACTGCCTACAAAACTCAGCTTGGTATGTCTCCTTACAAGATAGTCTATGGAAAAGTCTGCCACCTTCCTATTAAGCTGGAACACAAAGCTTATTAGGCAGTTAAAAGCCTGAATTTTAATCTCATGGCGATAGGACTCAATCGTAAGCTTCGGTTGTCAGAAATTAAGGAGTTAAGGAACGATGCTTATGACAACTCTAGGTTCTACAAGGCTAAAATGAAAGCGACTCATGATAAGCAGATCCTAAGAAAATAATTCGAGCCAAACCAACGAGTGCATCTTTATGACTCTCGTTTGCATCTCCATCCTGGAAAGCTGAGATCGAGGTGGACTGGCCCATATGTTGTGAAAAGTGTCTTTCCCAACGGTGTTGTTGAGGTCAAAGGCCCAACTGATGGGAGAGTATTCAAAGTAAATGGCCAGAGACTAAAATACTACATAGAGAGGGTGACCCAGCCTAAAGAAGTCACTCTCATGGAACCGATTTACCATGTCTGAGTAGTGTTCCAAAGTGTTTGTGCATAGGTTTGTTTTATGTTTATTTCCCTTTTGTCATTTTATTCTATTTGTTATCATTTTGTGTTTCAGTTTGTCATGTTTTAGAGAATCAATATTCGCTATCCAGGTGTTCTCTTTCCCTGTTCTGTTCCATTTGTTATATTTTTAGACATTGAGGACATTGTCTGATTTTGGTTAGGGGTGGTGAGCATATTTATGCATGTTCATGTTGATTTTTATCATATTAATATTTCCGTGGTCAATTTTTTTTTAAAATTACTTATTTATTCTTGCAAAATGTTACTTTTTAGTCAATTATCTTTATTACTAAGAGTTTCTCTAGAGTTACCTAATGTACATGTAAAACGTTGTGGTAAGATGGTTGTTAACACATATTTGCTTAGAAATTTTCCATGTTCAAGAATTCATTCTTTTCTATGAGAGGTTAGACTTGAGAAAATAACTTTTGAATTTTCATTGATTCTTAGAAATTGTTATACTTATTTGGACAAGGTATTGTGGTATGAATGGATGATGTTTTAGGGATAATATTTTCTATAGACAAATATTATTAGAGAGCCTTTTTATTATGTTCTTCATGAAAAAAACAGAGACAAAAAAAAAAAAGAAAAAGAAAAAAAATAAGAGAAAAAAAAAGAAGAAAATAAAAGAAAGACACAAGAGCAATAGTTCTATCATTTTCAATTATGTTGTCTCTTGTGTCCAAGAAAAAAAATGTGTGTATTATTTTTGGCTCTTAGAATAAATGTAAAGATTGTTTATTTAACTTAGAAGTCATGAAAAGTTGGTTTTGTGGTACTTTTTGTGGTGGTTGTCCAATTAATTTATTCCCTATCATGGTTTCAATGATTATTTTAAAGTTTGTCCTAAAAATATACCCATTTAATGAGTAGTCACTTCTTTATTTCAACTCCATGAGTAAAACCTTTATCCTTAAATATTTTCAATTACATGAGAGGTTAATGGAGTTGAGACTTTTACTTGGCATAATTTTGAATGCTTTATGTGTTATGGTTTGCGATAAGAAGGTACAAGTTTGATGCACACACTCACAACTCTAGATTTGTTCAAAGTAATTTTGATCACTCTTATTAACTTGTTACAAACATTTTGTGTTAATACTTAAGTTCTTTTATAATTTTTGACCTAAAATATATCATGTTGACATTTATCATTTCGCTTGAATAGCTAGAGACTAGCAATAAGCTGGTTAGGGGTTGTGATTAGTGCTCAAAAATATTATTTTATTGGTTTTAAAGTTTAAAATAAATTAAGTTTTAATTAATATTTATATGGATTTATTGTAATATATTTTATATTTGAAAATATTAATTCTAATTTAATTTGTGTTCAATTTTCAGGAAATAAAATGTATTTTGACACAAAGAAAAGAAAGAAGAAAGAATAGAAACTAATGACATTTTTAAAAGACATGTGTTGAGCAACTTAGGCCCAAAACCGAGCCCAAATAACCCACATGTCCCTGCTGAGCCACTCCTTTCGAGCCACGCGAGCAAAGCCGAGCTACCTGCCACGTGGACCCCACTCCACATGACTGTCCCCTGACATGCCTACAGCTGCTCCCCACGCGCTTGACCACTCCACCAGCCACCTGACACGCGTCCCACCACACTGCCACCTTTTGGTCGAGCTCCTCTCAACACACGATGTGTGCCCTTGTTATCTCCCACTTGTCCCACTTTCATCAGTTTTTGTAGCCATTTTTACCACTATTTTGTACACAATTTTACACATTTTAGGTCCTATTTCCACTATAAATAGAGAGTCAAATGTAGGGAAAAAGACATTAGATACACTTATTTCCTATTTTTTTCTTTCATTTCTTTTATAATTTTTGAGTGAAAACAATGCCTATTTTAGGCTAAATTCTCTTGTGGAAAGGCTTGAGTGAAGTTCATGTTTCACATTATATTTTTAATATATTGATTCTTTTGTGTTCTTCATTTCTATATATTTGTTACAATTAAATTTATTTTCTTCTAATTTTTATTCTATGTTTATTGGTGTCTTTTACATAAGTCTAGTCATGCTCTTTTTATGTAATTTAGGCTCTTGATTTAATTTAGGATATTTGTTATATTATATGCTTTTTACTGCATTCTGTCATTGGTATTTTTTCGCTCTAAGGTGTATAGTATGATATGTTTTTAAAATTAAAAGTTAGTATAATTTAATTAAGAACATATTTTAAGGTGAGCTTTATTATATATATTTTCTAACTACAGTTAATGGTGTAAAATGATAGTTGAGTAGAATGAATCAATTTTATTAAAATATTATATATATATATGTTTGCATGAATGAAACTTGTGGTTTCCATATTTTCTGATTCTAATTCTTTAATTTTGTTTATTTAGTGTTTAAAAATTATTCTTTTTCAAAGTAACATTATTTCTAAGTTTCTTATTTCTAATTTACTAATCTTTCTTTTTACTTGTATTTTACCTCTCTGTTGATACGACATAGGCTAATTACTATTGCGACCGCTTAGGAGTTTATTGGGCGATATCAGTCAATGAGTCACTTTTATTAAAATTTGCGTTAAATCTTCAAGAAGAAGAAATTTTCACAAAGTGTTTCTTAGTACAAAATTGTACGTGAGTACAAATGACCAAATCTATGCTATTTATAGACATGGTTACAAGAATATCTTCCAACAAATTTAGGGAAGTTCAACATATATCCGAATTTTAAATTCAAATGAATATTTGAATCACAATACAAATTAAAGTGTATTATTTAAATAAAGATCTCATAGAAATAGAGATTCAATACACGGGTTTAACAAATCCCAAAGAAATAGGGATTTGCCACCAGCTTCTCCGTGTACAGGTTTAACGTGTCTTTGAGCTTGGTCGCTGCTCCAACGTGCTTTTGAGATCACACTGTAACGACCCAAAATCACTAATGCCAAGGGCCTTGATTAGTGTGCCGGAGGGCATAACTGGATTATGTGTGATTTAAATGATTAAATACATGATTATGTGATAAGCATGCTTATATGATTATTTGAATATATGAAATGAATGATTATGTGTATTAGTATGCATATAGGCCCTGATTAGATTATAGGGGCATATTCATAATTTTGGCCTGTTGAGGGCATAATTGTAATATTTGTGATAAATTATTGAGACCACATTATTATGTGAATATATTTGCTGCTTGTGACTTGAGGCGATCCTAGTGAGCGATTTAGCGAAAAAGTCACGGTGGGGATTTATATCCGGCTCGGGGGAGCCTAGGGGTATTTATGGAAATTTGGGAAATATGTTGGAGGCTATTTGACATTGAGGAAAATAATTGGTGATTAGTTAGGTGTCGGGATGTAAGCGGTAATTATTAGGGACACTCGAGGAATTAGCAGGAATTGGGAACAAATGACCAAAATACCCTTAGAATGTTTAAAGGTTTAGGTTTTAATGGGAGGGCAAAATGGTCATTTGATTTAAAAAGGGATAAGTGATATTCTGCTTTTATAGACTTAGTGGAATGTTTAGAAAACAGTAGAAGCTGAAAGAAAAGAGAAGAAGGAGGAAAGAAGAGAAAACAGGACACTTAAGCTTACCCTTTCTATCCCATTCGGTTTCCCCATTCTTCATCATCTCTTGAGAATTTTTTTGAAGCTTTAACTCAAGGAAAGCTTAGGCTGAAGCTTGGGGTTAGGATCCTTGGTGAAGCTAAAGGATTTAGCAGAAGTTAATTACTCAATTGAGGTAAGGTTTAAAGGTTTCTGTTGAGTTTCTAAACTTTGTTAGAATTGAATTCTAAACTTGAGTTTTGGATGGAAGTTAAGGGAATTAATCTTGAAAAATTGAGGAGCTTAAGGCTGGAAGGATACTAAGGGAAACCTAGGGTCGAATTCCCCATCAAAGGTAAGAAATTCTGAGCTTGATCATCTAAGTTGCTGGGTTAGTTCTGGTTTCTGCTGATGAGTTCTTGAGTTTTGAGTTCAAATCTTGTTTTCTTTGTTTGATGGTGCATGTGGCTAAGTTTTATATTGTTGGGCTATGTGGGATGAGATGTAGGGGATGGTAGGCTCAATTTGGTGTGCGGTTGAGGTTTGGAGGGGTTTTAGGGAGTTTTAGCTCAAGGAAAATCAAAGAAGAAATCAGGGGGTGTTCTGATGTTGTAAGTAGCGCTGTAGCGCTAGCCTTAGGGCGCTACAGCGCTAGGCCTGGGTTGTCTGGGAGCTTTTGGCTCTACTTGTAGCACCCACTCTATGGCGCTGTAGCACTACCCTACTTTCAGAAGTGGATTTTTGGGTAATTTCTTAGGGTTTTTGCCGGGGGGCTTGGGGTTTGATTCCACCACCCCGTTTGGTGGAATTAGGGCTTCCCGAGGGCTCGGGATTGGTCCCGAGGTTAGGTTACGGAATTGAATTTTAGTGATGGTTCTAAATTATGGCTGTGACTAGGTGTACACTAGGGCTCAGACGTGATCGTGCTTGAAGGTCGATTTCACTAATCAAAGCTACCGGAATCAAAGGTAAGAACTGCACCTGGTTATGTGAATATGTTGGTACTAAGAGCTCCCTATATTTGTATGAGATGTCATGAGATGGTATTATGCCATGGGGACATGTGATAAATGGTCTAAGAGTGCCGAAATCAATATTTGCGCACAGGGCACGGCTCAACCATTGGTAGCTGAGGTTAAATACATAATCACTGAGCTCGGCCTAAGCGAGCCGGAGTCAGTGGGATAATCAGAGGGTGCGGCCTAAGGGCGTCGACCCTGGACTTTGGTGTGATATGTTTATTATTGTCTAAATTGTTGAGTGTGATGAGTTTGTTATCTTAATAATTGATTGTTGGCTTGTAGATTGATATCACCATTTATGTGAGTTGTATGACTTGTTATATTTCTGATTGATGATTCATAAATTTTCTATGCTATGTATTATAGTTTTCTTATTGGGCCTTGGCTCACGGGTGCTACGTAGTGCATGTAAAGGCAAGGGCAAGGTGGACCAGTCCTGAGTTGGAGAGCTTTGAGGCTGAATGTACATAGTCAGTTGATCGGCCGCCACGGCCGAGGAGTGGTACAGGACGGGAGAAGCCTAAATGTCTGTTATGCCCTTAGAGTGGCCAGTAGCTGTACATATGTCTTGGAATTTTGTAAACTTTCTTTTAAACTCTATTTCTTTTGAGATCCCATGTATAAAATGTTTATTTAAATGAAATGCATCTTTTATGACCAAAATCTTTTAACTCTAGTTCAATTATGGTTTCAGCAACACGTTTCTAACTAAACGACATGATTAGCAAGTCTTGCACTTTTATAAACACACAGTGTAACGGTCTTGGCTACCCAGGGCGTTACACACACATAGCCTCGAGCTCTTCATTCCAGTTGTTGCTACCTACTTGCTTGGTAGGTCTTTCGATCTCATCTTTCTAAGAAGACCTTTGTTACGTTCGAGCTTGCAACTCATGCTCGAGTGCTGATGACGTAGCTCTGGAACTACATAAAAAATTATACAAGCATAATGCTAACACTTGTTGGTCTCGAGCTTACACTTTACGAGCCTACATTTTGAGGTTGTTTATTTATTCTCGAAATTTGGGTGTAACATTTTTCCCCTCAAAAGTATTGGTTCGAATCTTATGAGGAGGAACCTTTTGAACTTCACTTTCTAAAAAACGTGTCCACCTACCACACTCGAGTGAGGGCACATGTCATCATGGGGGTGGATGCTAAGAGTACTTGAGTACTCTTTTTCTGCACACTTCTTTTCCTATTCGTCCTTTTTGCTGCCAGTTTTCAAGATCAAACTTACTCCAAGGGATTACGTTCTAATCCAATTCAAGGGCACAGATCCACCCACCCTTCGAATGCCACCTTTTTGCCTATTTAAATCATTTTTTCATCTTCTCCATCTTCACTTTTACTCCCTCAATTTTTAGAAAAGAACCACGAACCATAGCTCCAAACCCTCGTATGTTCTCCAAGCGAAAAAACAAAGAAACCTTCAATCGCTTGGGTCCATAAGATCTTCACTGCTTCCGATCTTTCAATCGATGATCCATTCATTCCCACGATCAACTTTGTGTAAGTTCTTAAACCTTGTTGTTTTCTATATTTCATACTTTTTCTTTTCATGCACGGGAAAGAAAGAAAAAAAATTTCCTGGTTCTTGATGTGTTCTTGAGATTTTCATTGTAAAAGGGAGTTTTCAATTTATGTGGGTGAATAACCTTGATGGATAAAGATCTGCTTGGGCAAAATGTTCAGTGGAAAATTGGTAAAAATGGCATCTTTATTTAGGTTATGGGATAATATGTTAATAGGTTTTGTGTGGTACAAGAAATAGGATTTCAATGCTCATGAACCGATGATATCCCCATTTTGAGTAATTGCCTATTTCTTCCTAGAAATTCGAGATACCCAAATTGGAAGTAACCATCCCACTCTTGCGTGGATCTACTCGTGGTGCCTCGAGCTTACAATGACTCGGTTATGGAATTCGAGCAATCTCACTATTTTGAGCCTTCAGGCTCGATTTATTTTATCTTGTTACCTTGAGCTTGCGAGCTCGAGTTATCAAGATTTTTACTTCCTATTTTTTCTAAGTAATGGGCCCTCACCCTTTTCTTTCTTGTTGGATGATGAAATCTTCAGAGAATTGGTGGGGAAGGGGGGGGGGGGGGGGGGGGGGAGCTTGCGAACCCTTACCACCCACCTCCTCAAGTTTAGTCTCCATACTCGAAACCAACGGTTGATTCAAGGGCACGAAGAGTGCCTCGAGCGGGAAGACATAGAAGCCCATTTTCGACGTCAGATTGACAAGGTCAAAGAGGGGAAGAGAAGGAGATTATGGTTCGTCATGTACCCTAACCCAAATCCCGAGGTCCAACCAATCCCCCTAGATCCCAAGTGTAGGGTCACCGTAGCATTTCCCCTAAGTAAGCTCTCCTTCAAATTCATGGAGGGTACATCAAACCAACCAGCTAGTCAAACTGCCCCCAAAGTTCCTTCTACCCCGCCCTTAGAGAGTTCTTTCTTCAAGGATGAACACTATTGGAGCTTTGTCACCTCAACAAGACAGATTTCAAACATCGTGTCTTGCCAAGGATTAAAATTTTCTGGAAAATTAATGTGTTATCCTACCAGCTCCGACGAAAGAAGTTGTTTTGCTCCTGGTGAACACGACCCAGAGAGGAAGGTCAAGCTCGTAGCTTAAAGTCCCGAGCATATGTGAGTTGGGGCGCTACTTCCTTTAAAGAAGTATTTCAAGAATTTCACTGACTACGTTAGTATCATTCCCTTCTAGCTCCAGTCCAACTCATATAGGGTCCTTGCGGCAATGAAGTCACTCCACCACGAGAAGAAGTGGGATGGACCCTCGACACATGAGAATTTATTCTCTTTTGCCTGAAAAGAAACCCCTCCTGAGAACACGGTGGGGATTGCATCTACTAGTTATCGAGTTATTCAAGGGAGAGAAGGTTATTTGAGGACATACCTAATCATCCTCCAAACTTTAAGACAGTCTTCTTCTAGACAAATGGGTTCGATCCGTCCAAATTCTACTCCTTCCAACCAATCCGTAAGTATCTTTTCGCACTTTCATCCTTGAATTATTTAATCCGAGCTCAAAATGCTCATCCAAGTTACTTGTGCAACCAATTACCACCATCTGAAGCCCACCGAAGCCATGAAGGATCACAGGGAGAAAATCCCGAAGCTTTACGTGAGGAGGGAGGATGTCCCTGTTTCAACTGCCATGCTCCCCTCCAAAAGGAAGCACTCGAGCTCACACTCTCAAGCCTCTATTCCCCGCTTATTTGAACCTTCAGGCTCGGGGATTGAAGCACGGGATGAGGCTTCTCCTACCTCGTTAGATGGAGGTAAAGTCATGCTAGACCTGTGTATGTGGTCTCAAACCCTATTAAAATAAGAGCCCAACGTTGTAGTCCTTTTTAATAATCCATGGAACAATTTTATGACCTGGTCGGGGGTAGATCTTAAGGTACATAGGGACGATAGTTGGTTAGTGTACGCCCTATTTTTCCCACGAGCTATTAGCGAGCTGAGATACAGCCTGAACTGTATCTCAGCCACGTGGACATCCCCACAAACCGGAGCTGCCATCGAAAAATCCTACCTCCTCAGCTCCAGGTAGCCTAAGGGTTTGCCAAGGTTAGACTGAGTTGGACTCTGAAGGCCACAGGTCGAGGGAAGCATCCAGCTCGTGGTACGAGCTAGAGTTGGAGGCTATGACCTTTTATAAAGTCAACCACGCAAGGTAAACATGCATATATCAAACATCACATGTCTGATATATCCCTGACTTCTCGGACACGCAGCATGAACGTGCGTATTCAAACACCCACGACTGGGTTGGGCTGTGCGGCCCATTATCCCCTTACCTATTGATTTGACCACACTTATGTGTTAGGTTTAGGAATTAATCATGAATGTCACAGAGTTGACATGATAGGTAAGAAGGTCACGGGATGACCTTCTTACCAACTCCCAGATGCCTTCTCCTATAAATATGGAGACCTTGGGAGTTACAAAGGGTTGGATTCGACTGTGTAAAAAATACCCTGTAAAGGAATACCAAGCATATAGCAATAATATTGACTGGTGGAGTAGAAGGATTTTAACCTTTAAACCACCTAAAAAACGTATTTTGTGTCACCATTCCATTTCGAAGATCATTCATCTATTTCGGTTAAACATAAGCACTAATCCCTTCCTCTTTCTTTTCTTAATTACCTGTTGGCGAAGAACCGCATCAACAGTTTGGTGCTTTCATTGAGAGCAAGTTAGGTTGGTGTTGTCGCAAACATCCAACTATGGTGACCACTCGATCCAGACACGGTAACGAGACGGAACAGCATGATGGGCAGGAGGCTCATCATATCGCCATCCCCGATGAACAAATTCCTGAGGTCCAACAGCGGTCGGGCAAGCAGCCGGTGGGCCAAGATGACACTGGAAGTTCGGCGCCCCGGCCACCTAATCCAAACCCAGGTTATTACACTGCGGTTGAGATGGAGAATGCTCAGCTGAGGAGCCAGCTAGCAACGGCTAATCAGCAGATCAAGGATGTGTTGGCCCGACTACCCCTTCTCACAACCGACGCTAATGTCGGAGAGAGGCAAGGCGAGACTCATAAGTCCCGCCGGGGTAATTGGTCCAGGCATAGCCCTCGGACAGACTTCTGACAGCCAACTTTATTCCCTCATCGCACCATCAAGAGGCAAACTTCGGAGAAATACCTAGAGCTGAACAACAACAGTACAGCCGTTCAGTCCGAACTTCAACTCCCAACTCCCAACCAGCCTCGAGCGCGCCTAGGAGAGCACGAGGAAATTCCAAGAAGGAGATCCGGGGAGGGCTCACAGCGTCAGCCCGTCCCCACCAGCCGTCCTACGCCTCGTCCAGATCGCCAGGAGCGAGACCCGCAGGTTGGCAGGGCCGAAATGCCCCCACCTAACTTGATCCGCCCTGAAGAAACCAGGATCGCCTCTCCGGTCAGGCACCCTCCGTCTCCAATAAGATATCCATCTCCTCCTCGGCCCATCCGAGATATTCAAGCCTACCGAAGTAGCAGGAGAAACCCGCCATCCGCAGAACCTTCCCGACGTAGCAGGGTGCCGAGAGAAAGCCCGGATCCTCACTGCCAAAGGCGGACTCCGAGCCTCTCTAACAGGAGCTACTGGACCGACAGTCGCCGGAGTGACCTTTCTGGCGGAGACCTGCGTCAGTGTTTAAGTTCGGCACAAAGTCCTCAAACCACCCAGGGGGGCGACCTGCGAGATTTCCTTAACTCCCATAGAAGGGAGCCGGTAGGAGGTGACAGCCATGCTCGCTCTGGGGGAGACCTGTCCAAAGTACATAACGGAGGGAATGCCCCAAATAACCTATCTCAAGATAGGAGGGGCAATAACCCACCAAATATGTACAATGGATCTGGAGCTGTTGAACAGCCCCGGAATAACCAAGGAAATCAGGACAAAACCCTCGAATGCCTGGCTCAGATGGAGGAGCTGATGAGGAAGCTCCTGTCGGAGAAAGAGAAAGATGAGTACGATTCAGGGGACGAGATGGAGCTCTTCGCTCCTAGCATAGCAGCAACTACTTACCCACCCGATTTGCGTATGCTGCACCTGTCCAAATTCAATGGGCACGGAGATCCGTCGGATCATCTGGGGATGTTCAACACCCTGATGATGGCCCACAACATTGGCCCCGAGCTGAGGTGTCTGATATTTCCTTCCACGCTGACTGGACCAGCCAGGCAGTGGTTCAAGCAAAGCAAAAGACAGTCAATCAGCTCCTGGAAAACTTTCTCGGCTGACTTCAAAAGGGCAATTTGAGCCTCCCAGGCTGCCCGCGTTAAGGCCGACTCTCTGGCTAACGTGAGGCAGCAGCCCGACGAAACTCTGAAGGCTTACCTGAGAAGATTCGCGAACGTCGCTGCTCGGGCCAGAGACGCGGACGACAGCTCCAAGCTCATGGCCTTGAGAACTGGAATCCCCGTCAGAGGGGAACTCTGGAAAGATATACAAAGGAAGGGAGTTAGCTCGGCGAACGAATTCCTAAATAGGGCCCAAGAATGGATCAACTTGGAGGAGGCCGAAGCTTCCGCTGCAGGGACTAGCCAGACCCCTGAGCAACCTGCTGGAGTGGGGACAGAGGTCGTGGCAGCGACCCAGAACGTCACACAGAACAACCAGCTCGGTGGAAGCAAAAGAAAGGGGAATGGCGAGGGCAGCCAGCACAGGCCAAAGGAGAATAAGTCCGTAGACAAGTTTAAGCCCGTCTACGTGACTTATACAGAGCTCACCCAGTCTAGGGAGAATATCTTCCTAGCCAACTCTACTCGCCTCCCCTAGAAGAGGCCAGAGTCGTTGAAGCATCAGAAGGGGAAGAGAGACACTTCCAAGTTTTTCCGTTTTCACAACGATGTTGGCCACAATACCGATGATTGTAGGCATTTGAAAGATGAGATCGAGACTCTCATCCGAGCTGGCCCTTTGGCCCAGTACGCGCGGAACAGGGTTCCAGCAAGTCGACCTGCTCCGGAAGTCCCAGTCAGTCAGCCCAGGTCTCGGGTAGATCAGGACGTCCCTCCTCCCGTGATAGGAGGAGAGATATCCACAATATCTAGAGGTCCGCATATGGCTGGCACGAGCAGGGCTGCCCAGAGGAGGTACATAAACGAACTCAAGGCGCATAATGGAGTAGAGTTCGTCCCGGAGCAGCGTCTGCCAAAGCAGCAGCGGTTGGAGAGACAACCGATCATTTTTACGGAAGAAGATGCGGGCCATGTCCAATTCCTTCACAACGACCCTCTGGTCGTAGCAGTTCAGCTCACTAATCGGAGGGTTAGGAGGGTGCTGATCGACAATGGGAGCTCGGTAAACGTCCTATTCCGGTCAACATTGGAGAAGATGGGTTTGACTGTCGCTGAGCTGAAGGCGACCTCCATGATGCTGTATGGTTTTTTCGGGAGAAGGATCAGTGGCTATAGGGACGATCGAGCTGGTGATCACCCTAGGAGAAGGACCTCGGACATTCTCCAAACTCCTCGAGTTTGTGGTCATCGACTGCTCCGCTGCGTACAATGCAATTTTGGGACGACCCACGCTCATAGCCTTTGAGGCAGTCACTTCCATTTGCCACCTCGCGATGAAATTCCCTACTTCCACGGGAATATGCACTGTCCATGGCGATTAGCTCACTGCCAGGGAATGCTACAGCATTTCCATGAAGGGAAAATCAAAACCCGGGCAGTTAGCAATGGCCGTCCAAGGTGGCGGAGAGGAATCTCAGGAGCCCTTAGCTGATCCTGTGATTGAAAAACCTGAGAGCGCCGAAGAGGAAAATATCATCTTAAGTGAGGATATTGACCCCCGAATAAGTGAGGCCAGGTCCGAACTCCAGGCTATTGAGGAGCTCGAGGAAATAAACATCGATCCGCAGAACCCGTCGCAGATGGTCAAGCTCGGGAAAAACCTCTGTAGCAAGAGGAAGGCGGAGCTGACTAAATTTCTGTGGGATAACCTGGATGTGTTTGTGTGGTCCCACGAGGATATGGTGGGAATTAGCCCGAGTGTCATCATGCACACCCTTCATCTGGATAAAAGCGTTCCGGCAAAGTCCCAGAAGCAGAGACGCCTCAGAATAACCCGGGCTGAAGCCTTAGAGGAAGAAGTAGCCCGGCTCAAGAAATGCGGCTTTATCCGTGAAGCCAAGTTTCCGATCTGGGTCGCCAACCCCGTGCTGGTCTCGAAACCCAACGGGAAGTGACGGACCTGCATCGACTTCTCTGACCTGAATAAAGCCTGCCCCAAAGATTGTTTCCCCTTGCCGAGGATTGACCAACTGGTGGATGCCACGTCGGGGCATGAGCTCATGTCCTTTATGGACGCGTACTCAGGCTACAATCAGATCGCCATGAATCCGGCGGACCAGGAGCACACCAGCTTCATGACCCCGACTAACGTTTATTGTTACAAGGTCATGCCATTCGGGCTAAAGAACGCCGGTGCTACATAACAAAGGTTAGTAAATAGAATGTTCGCAAACCAGATCGGGAAGAACATGGAAGTGTACGTTGATGACATGCTGGTCAAGTCAAAGACTGCCAATAACCATATTTCCGACCTGGAAGAATGCTTCAAGATACTACGGGAGTATGGCATGAGGCTTAATCCGCAGAAATGCACTTTTGGAGTCTCATCGGGAAAATTCCTGGGTTTCATCGTCAATACCCAAGGAATCGAGGCAAACCTTGACAAGATCAGATCATTGGTTGAGCTTCCCTCACCCAGGTCGCGCAAGGATGTCCAAGGCCTGACAGGAAGGGTGGCAGCCCTCAATCGGTTTATTTCAAAGTCCACCGATAAGTGCTTGCCATTCTACAACCTGCTCCGAGGAAATAAGAAGTTCGAATGGACAGAAGAGTGCGAAAGCGCTTTCCTCGACCTGAAGGCACATCTGGCCGAGCCACCCGTATTATCCAAACCAAAAGCAGGAGAGCCTCTTTTTCTCTACCTAGCTGTCACAGAGGATGTAGCTAGTGTCGTATTAGACCGGGAAGAAGACCGGGTTCAGAAACTAGTCTACTACATCAGCAAGAGACTTCTCGGAGCTGAATTCCGGTACCCGTTGATGGAGAAATTGGCGTTCTGCCTCATCACGACCTCTCGAAAGCTCAGGCCGTACTTCCAGTCCCACTCAATACACGTCATGAACGATCAGCCTTTAAGGCAGGTTTTGCAAAATCCTGAAGCATCGGGACGTCTATTAAAGTGGGCTATCGAACTCAGTCAGTTCGAGATGTTGTACACCCCACGAACTGCTATAAAAATTTAGGCCCTGGCCGATTTCGTAGCAGAGTGCACAGGATTCCGGGAGGATCTTGCAGAAGACTCACCCCAAGTCACCTCGATCCAGGCGTCGTGGAAGATCTTCGTGGATGGTTCATCCAACGAGAACGGCTCCAGAGCTGGAATCATTTTGATATCCCCGGAGGGACATAGATTCCACTCGGTGCTGAGATTCGGATTCAAAGCCTCCAACAACGAGGCCGAGTACGAAGCTTTGCTGGCCGGGCTAAGGATAGCCCAGGAGCTGAAGGCGAGCTCTGTCCAGTGCTTCAGTGACTCCCAGCTCGTGGTAAACCAGGTTCTGGGAAAATATCAAGCACAGGGACCCAAGATGGCTGCCTACCTAGCAAAGCTAAAAATGGAACTGTCCGCGTTTGGGCGAGGCTCGATCGAGCAGATACCTCGAGAGCAGAATGCTAACACAGACGCTCTTTCCAAGCTCGCCACCTCCAGGGAGACGGAGACCTTGGGTTAGTGTTGATAGAATTCTTGGAGAAACCAAGTATAGAAGAAGCCAAGATGGAGGTCGAGATGATCGACGCCAGGCTGACCTGGATGACCCCCATCCTTGAGTATCTCGTCGAGGGAAAGCTACCTGAAGGGCACAATGATGCGTGGCGAGTGCTGTATCAAGCTCCCAGGTATACGATGGTAGACGGGGTGTTATACCGACGTGGGCACTCCCTACCGCTCCTACGATGTGCTCTTCCAGACGAAGCAAAGGCCATCCTGCAGGAGGTGCATGAGGGTTTTTGCGGAGATCACACTGGGGGGCAAAGCTTGGCTTTAAAGGTCTTGAGGCAAGGATATTACTGGCCCACTCTGTCCAAGGACTCGATCTCATACTTGAAGAAGTGCGACAAGTGCCAGCGATTCGCCACAGTTGCCCGAGCTCCTCCAGTTGAGCTGAAGATGATCTCGTCCCCATGGCCATTTTCAGTTTGGGGGATCGACTTGGTTGGCGCCCTCCCTACGGGAAAAGGCGGGGTCTGTTACGCCGTGATGGCCATCGACTACTTTACGAAGTGGGCTGAGGCAGAACCTTTGGCAACGATAACTTCCAAAAAAGTCCTCGACTTCGTGGTTAAGAGCATTATCTCCCGATTCGGGTTACCCAAGAAAATCATTTCCGACAATGGGACTCAGTTTGACAACGACCTATTCACCGAGTTTTGCGAAAGGTACGGAATTGTGAAAAGTTTCTCCTCCGTGGCCTATCCTCGGGTGAATGGTCAGGTCGAGGCTATCAACAAGACGTTAAAGGTGAGCCTCAAGAAGAGACTAGACGAAGCCAAGGGGGTCTGGACAGAACAGCTCCCCCAAGTTCTCTGGGCTTACCAGACCTCGCATCGGACTCCTACGGGTCATACTCCTTTCTCACTGACCTTTGGGAGTGAGGCAGTCCTCCCCGTGGAGATTAAGGTACTTTCGCATAGGGTTCGAGCATATGACCAAGACCGAAACCATGAGCTACTTTGCACTTCCCTTGACTTGGTTGATGAAAGACGAGAAGATTCGCAACCCCAGCTCGCCCATTATCAGCAGAAAATCACTCGCTATTTCAACTCTAAAGTCAAGAAACGTGCCTTTAGCGTTGGCAACCTGGTCCTCAGGAGAGTTTTCTTGGTCGGTAAGGATCCCAAAGAGGGAGTATTGGGACCGAACTGGGAAGGGCCATATCAAGTCATCGAGGTCGTTAAAGAGGGAACTTATAAATTAGCTCGGCTTGATGGAGGGGCAGTCCCACGGACTTGGAACGCCATCCATTTGAAGAGATATTATCAATGATTCCCTTGTAAGGCCTAAAAGGCCACTTTTTATGTATTACGCAATGAGAATTAACTTTTCGTTTATGATTGTACATATTTACAAGTGTAATCTAAAGTAACCACGAAAGACCCTTTCCCAGTTACTTGGGGGGCATATGGTACCTGGATATAACCAGGTCGCCTTAAAGACTTAGAAGTTGATTCATATCGATTGATCGTTGTTTTTCTTAAAAAAAACACGAGATATTGATAAGGGATTAACGCGAACTAAGTCCTATCTTGGATTTAACCAGGTCGCCTCAAAACTTAGAAGTTAATTTAAATCGATTGATCGTTGTTCTTCTTAAAGAGCACGAGATATTGATAAAAAATTAACACGAACTAAGTTTTCAAATTAAGTTCCTGGATATAACCAGGTCATAAAACTTAGAAGTTAATTTAAATCGATTGATCGTTGTTCTTCTTAAAGAGCACGAGATATTGATAAAAAATTAACACGAACTAAGTTTTCAAATTAAGTTCTTGGATATAACCAGGTCATAAAACTTAGAAGTTAATTTAAATCGATTGATCATTGTTCTTCTTAAAGAGCACGAGATATTGATAAAAAATTAACACGAACTAAGTTTTCAAATTAAATTCCTGGATATAACCAGGTCATAAAACTTAGAAGTTAATTTAAATCGATTGATCGTTGTTTTTCTTAAAGAGCACGAGATATTGATAAAAGTTAACACAAACTAAGTTTTCAAATTAAGTTCCTGGATATAACCAGGTCATAAAACTTAGAATTTAATTTAAATCGATTGATCGTTGTTTTTCTTGAAAAGCACGAGATATCGACAAAAATTAACGCGAACTAAGTTTTTTCAAAATAGTAACTAAAATGCGTAGAGGCAAAAGGGAGTAAACCAATTTAAAGTAAAAATTAATTGTCTCGAGGTGGAAACACCTCATGCAAAAGTTACAACAAAAAATAAGAATAATAAAAGAGTGGGAGCAAAATGGAAAGGCCCTAGGCTCCACCAGTTGGCCCCTTGGAGGTCACCGTCATGCCCTGCTCAGCTGCGCCGGAGACTTCGCCGGTCTCGGAAGGTGCTTCTTTCTCGAGGCGAGCTTTGAACCCCTCCAGCAAGGGCTCCCAGACGTCCGCTGCCAAGAAGGAGAAGTCGTCGTCCGAGTTATAGGCCTAGCAATGGTAGAACATGTCCTCCATGGTGGTGCCTGAAGCTGCCTGCTCGGCCTCCAGGGCGGCCTTAGCCTCAGCCTTTGCAGTGTCTAGGTCTGCCCGCACAGCGGCGAGGGCGGCTTTGGTAGCCTCGAGCTCTTGTAGCTTGGGGCGGGCTTCTTCCAGCTCGGCCTGCGCCGCCGCCAGGGCATCCTTAGTCGTCTGCAAGGAAGTCTGGTGAGTGGCCACAGCCACCTGATGCTCGCTCCTCATATCCTCGAGCTGGGCCTTGGTCCTGGCTATGCTCCGGTGAAGGGCAACGGCGCTCTGCGAAAATGGAGAGGCAACTGCCTTAAAAAAAAAAAGAGAAGGGAGAAAGGAAAAACAGGGCAAGGCATGATAATCAAAAACCATAAAAGGGTAAGGTCAACTTACTGTTAGGGCCATGCCCAATGAAGATTCCAGCACGCCCACTGGGCTCCTTGTTTCGATGGCCCTGAGCTCCCTCTCGTTGAATTTGTATATGTGGCTGACGGCATAGTTCACCGTCTCATACACTGTCCCCCAAAAGGCCTCTGGAATCTTCTCCAGGTCCTGGGGGTCAACCGGGATGCGCACCTCGGAAGGTGCAATTGCCGAAGCCCCGGGCTCCGCCCCTGTGTCCCGGACGAAGGCCGGAGCTCGCAGAGGGGGTGGGGGCATGCTGCTCCCCCTGTAGCAGGAGGAATAGTTTCCACGACCTGGGCGGCTAGGGGCTGCTCTTTCTCCTTTGCAGGAGGCTTGGTTGGGGTCCCGGCAGTTTTCTTCGACGTCCAGAGTTTTTTCATTTTGGGCCCAGAAGCCCCGGCGGAGGAGTTCCCTCTAGTGAACGCAACTCGCAGAGTCTTTCCTCCGGGCTAAGACATCTCTTCTGTCAAAACAAAGATATGGTTAGTACACAAGTTAGTAGTCATACAAAAACAAAGGGAAAAAAAAAAGCAAAATCCATGTATGTATATATACTAAAGGGAATCCTACCCCCCGAGCTAGAAGAAGGATCTATGATTACGACCATCGGCCCCGGAGCTTCTACGGGGGAATCTAAGGCAATTACTTCTCGAGCTGGCACAAGTTCCGGATCCGAGGCTGTCTCAGGACTAGACTCTTCTACATATTGCTTAAGACCCGGAGCTACGGTGCCCTCCCGGAGTGATGGCCATGAACGAAGGTTAGTCCCATACTCCTCGAATAGGACCGACCTAAAGGCTAGGGTGTTGTCTACAACTATGATACCCCTAGGACGGCTACTTTCGTAATCCAACACGAGCTGGTCGACGCAGTGGAGCAGGGTTTCATCTAAGCCTGGGTCACTTCGGTGGCGTTGGACAATCTGTCTGGGATTGAACCTAGCTAGCTGGGGGTCGGCAGTGGCCCTATCTAAGTTCCTAAACATGTATGGGTTACCTTGGCCAGAAGGACCTGCAGCTGCTCCGGATCGGATCCTCTCCTCGTCCGTCCTCTGGGCAACCTCCAACGCCCGCTTCCTCGTTCTCACGAGAGGCACCTCGTCCTCTTCGTCCTCCTCATCTTCATCCCCCGCGACCTCCTCCACAATGATAGGCCTCGTATCGCGAGCTGTGGGAAATGCGCGGGGCCTCCTCAGGTTCAGAGTTTGGCCTGGGGAGATCAGCTTACAGGCCACCATCGTCTTGTCTGTCACGATGTGACGATAGTCCTTTTCACTGGGGGGCAAGCCCGCCAATGTCTCGTACTGGCTGCCGAGGATCACAGACTTTTTTGTCCTCGCGAAGATAGCTACAAAATTAGCCTAAGTCAGAAAGGGATGTAGGGAAAGCTAACCAGAACTTAACTTACGAGCTAAGGTTGAAAGGAACTTATGAAGGCGATTGAAGTAGTGCAGCTCGCAGTTTCGGAACCCCGTCGACATAAAGAATTGATCTTTGAAGTCGTTGGGGTGGCTGGGCTGCTCGATGACCGCAGCCGTGTTGGGGAACCGGGTTAAGTAATAAAACCCGTCACCTCGCCCCCGCTGCTCCGGGCTGGCCTTGAGGCAGAAGAAATACAGGATGTCCGCAGGAGTGGGGACCTCCCACTCCTGTTTCAAGAACAAGTATCTTAACCCCGCCAACAAACGATAAGAGTTGGGGGGGAGCTGAAATGGGGCCAACCTCACGTAATTGAGGAAATCAGCGAAGTACTGATCCAATGGGAGGAAGGCCCCCGCCTTGAAATGTTCGTCGCTCCAGGCCAAGAACGCCTCATCAAGCGGCGCGCAGCTCCGCTCGCCTTCTGCGAGAGGTCGGGCAATCACGGATCCTCTCCCCAGCTCGATGTTATGGGATAGGAATATTCTGTTTACCCTCGCCTGGTCAGTAATCTTTGAGACAATCCTCTACGCCTCAAAGAATGCATCGGGAGCCACATCGAGCTCCTGTTCCACTGCTGGCCCGAAGTTGGGGATCGAGGATTCAGCCATCACCTCCTTTCCTTTGTCTTGTCGGGAGGACGAGCTTCCTACAGGCTTCTTGGGAGCATTCTTCTTGGATCCCATCTGGTCGCCTAGCGAACAAAAAGAAGAAATTTTAGAAAAAAGCGACCTAAAATGGAAGAGAATCTGAATGTGTTTCTTTGACACGAACTGAGGTAAGCCCAGCCTGTGGAGAGTGAGACCATGCGGGTCTATGAACACGCGCCTATGCTCCCAAAAAATCCCCGATTACTCAGAATTCGTGTGTCAGGAGGGTCAGGATAGAATTTTTCCTTGGAGGGAAATTTCCAGTAGGCAAGAGAGGCAAAACCGCCTGTGAAGTGTGTCCCCTAAGCTACCCGGTTTTGCACCCAAAATACTGAATATTTTGAACAAGCCTACCAAAAATTCTACCCAGAAAATTTCCCCAGAAAGCGCACCCTATAAACCATGCTTCTAAAAGGTTTCCTACCACAAATGATACCCTAACCTAAGAGGCTTTTACCATTCTTTCCCACAAAAAACCAACAAAACCCTGCATGTGGCTACAGTAAATATTTACCTAAGCTACAGTGAAAAATAATTTCAAAACGTGCATAGTCAGGAGACTTACAGTATGTGTTGGTTGAGAAGAGGATGAAGGGATTGCCTAGGTAGGGGCTTTGTCAGAGTAGTTGATTCCAAAGCTTCAAAGGAACCCTTGCACCTGAATTTATGGGACGCCGAAGATGGTAACCGGAAGGAAAAAAAAAGGGGGGATTTTTGAGAGCAAGAAGAAGAGAAAATTCTGGAAAATTTAAAATGAACGGGTGGCCCATGCATAAGGTGGCCACCCCTTTTATATACGTGAAGGGCCACGTGAGGAGGACCGTTGGATTGCCCTGATGTGGGATCCAAGGCCCTCCACTCGAAAGATGAAACGATGGCTGAGTATAGGCTAGGCCATTAAATGCGGTTCTCGAAAGACGTACCGTCACCAACCACGATGTTCCGCGTATTCGGCGTCTGCGTAGAATGTGGAATATGAAGAGTTCATGGGGAAGCCTAAAAGCCCCTACTGTGGCCCTATGCGACGTCATGTACCACGAGCAGGGGCTTGGGGGCAGATGTACGCCCTGTTTTTCCCACGGGCTATTAGCGAGTTGAGATACGGGCTGAACTGTATCTCAGCCACGTGGACATCCCCACAAACCGGAGCTACCATCGAAAGATCCTACCTCCTCAGCTCCAGGTAGCCTAAGGGTTCGTCAAGGTTAGACTGAGTTGGACTCTGAAGCACACAGGTCGAGGGAAGCATTCAGCTCGTGGTACGAGCTAGAGTTGGAGGCTATGACCTTTTATAAAGTCAACCACGCAAGGTAAACGTGCATATATCAGACATCACATGTCTGATATATCCCTGACTTCTCGGACACGCAGCATGAACGTGCGTATTCAAACACCCACGACTGGGTTGGGCCGTGCGGCCCATTATCCCCTTACCTATTGATTTGACCACACTTATGTGTCAGGTTTAGGAATTAATCATGAATGTCACAGAGTTGACATGATAGGTAAGAAGGTCACGGGATGACCTTCTTACCAACTCCCAGGTGCCTTCTCCTATAAATATGGAGACCCTGGGAGTTACAAAGGGTTGGATTCGACTGTGTAAAAATTACCCTGTAAAGGAATACCAAGCATATAGCAATAATATTGACTGGTGGAGTAGAAGGATTTTAACCTTTGAACCACCTAAAAAACGTATTTTGTGTCACCATTCCATTTCGAAGATCATTCATCTATTTCGGTTCAACATAAGCACTAATCCCTTCCTCTTTCTTTTCTTAATTACCTGTTGGTGAAGAACCGCGTCAACAGTTAGGTAAATAGCAGACCTTGTATAGTATAAACGAGGATTGTGAAGGGATAGTTGTCCAGTACAGGACTAATGACTATAGGGATTTGTCGAGGATGTCCCCTACTTATCGAGAAGGAACTCTCTTAGAATTTTCCAAGGATAGAGGGATTTCTTGGTCCCTAAGTTCGAGCCAGAGGGGATCTTCCAGTTAGATTTCTTTACTTAGAAATATGTTCAGATCCTTTCACAAACATGATTAAATGTTAATGTTTCTTTTCCTTTTTTTTCAAGCGAGATGGACTCCGATCTCAAGAATATCCTTAGCCAGCCCACCGCCTCAAGGGATCAAAATGGGGCAGAGTATCTTTGAAGACCACCAGGGCTTCGAAGATACCCAAGAAATCTGAGGCTACCTTGCAGCCTCGGTTCTCCCTGTTGTCTCCTCAGGTCCTGCTGCCATTCCATCAACGACCCCTTCTCTACCACAGGTTGTGGCTCTGACTGTCCCCAGATCGATCCTACTCCTGGCAGAGCTCCCAACAGAGGGAAGAAAGTCCCCTCTGCTCACACTCCAATACCAGCCTGGAAATGTGCCATATCTCCCCACGAGCCTAAATTCGTGGTTGACAACGAGGTTGGCACCTCTGATGTCGAGCTTTGTTCTGAAGCCCTCACCTGCCTGGATCATGCCAACAACAATCTTCAAGGTCCTCATTGGGAGTTTTTGAGGGGTTGTGATGACGCCACCACTCTTTTTGATAAGGTCGGGGAGTTGTACACCTCAGTAAGTATTACTATCTGTTGAGTTTGAAATTACTTTTATTTGTCTTTGCTTGCCTTAAGTGTTTTTCTTTTCCTTTATGCAGAGCCTTTTAACCTTCATTTGCTAGTTCTAGATACTTATTCATGAAGCAGCCACTAGAATCAACCATGTTCATGAGGCCAAAGCTACACAAACTAGAGCTGAAGATGCTCTCAAGGAGGCGAGAAAGGAGTTCGAGGAGATTTACCAGCAACGGGATGCGAAGGCATCAGAGCTTGAGACAAAAGCGCTAGAGCTGTCCTCCAAGATAATTGAGCTCGAAAGGGTTCAGAAGCTCAACTCCAAACTTGAGGATGAAAAGGTCACAACTTTCGAGGTCATGGAGGGAAAAAAGGCTAGTCTTCTGGAGGAATTCAAGGCCAAAAAGATAATGCCATATGTTATCCAAAAAATAGGCACGAATGACGTGGCAGGCGATATCTGAACACGTGGCTAACACTTGGCAGAGTTCTGTTAGAGTATCGACCAGTAAGACATTACAGGCACGGCAGTTGAGTTTTTCTTACGACCAGCATGGTCGTACATTCTGCATATTTCAATATGATCTTGGGTGAATCAAAGTCAATCCCGAGATTATCTCCTATGATTCATGATTATCCGATTAATTAGGAGAGAATATCTGTAACAAATTCATGTAATCCTCCTTGAGCCTATAAATAGAGAAAGATAGCTCAAGGGAGGGACTTTTGGCGTTTGGCTAATTAAAATTACATACTTACGAGAGAATTAGAGCTATTTTATTACGATTGTACTGTTTATCTCTCTGAGGTTTGTGAAACTCGAAGAACCCTAGTTCTTTGATCACCCCTTTGAGATCTCATATCAATAATAACTTAAGTGGACGTAGGTCATTACCAATTTCTGGGGTCGAACCACTATAATTTCTTGTGTCCTTTACTGTTTTTGTCATTATATTCATTCCAACACATCCATCCACATCAAGCATTTTGAATCCGTGTCAGTTGACTAAAATCAGGGTCAACATTCTGGTGCTTTCATTGAGAGCTTGATACAATATTGTTAAAGCATAAATGGCGAAAACGACAAAGAAGACTGGGCAAGCGACTAGCGCTGTACAATCTCAACCGCCTCCTCCTCCAAACGTGACTGAAGATGAGCCACATTTGGAATTTGATGAGGAAGAACTGGATTCCGAGACGCTGAGGAATACCCTGAGGATATTGCAGGATGAACTGGCCAATCTGAGGGCCAGCCAAGAAAGTGCTGCTGAGATTATGGCGCGGCAGCAACAAGAGATTGAGCGACAGCGCTAGGAATTGAGTGAAAGACAGGCGGAGAAGGACTGTCGTCAGAGGGTGGCCATGGCAGCCCTCGAAGCAGCCCTACAGTTGGCTAGGAATCAGGCTACACCTGCCTTACAGCCTGATCAACCTTCAAATGGGCCACCCCAAAAGGGGTCCCAATCCTAGCCCATCGATCCAGCCCTCGAGCCCCCAAAGGCCCAAGCAGCCACCAATGCCTCAGGAGGATGTCCCACCAAGGGTTCCTGAAGCACAGCCTCCATCCCAGGCTGGTCGAGACAATCCCTCGCAGCCAAGGAAGAATAAGGCCGAGCAGCTGCCCCGTAGTCCTAGACACCATAGGGGCGAAGAGCCAAACCCCCCGAGCAAAGGGCAGCATCCTTTTGGAAACAAAAGGAACTCAGAGATAAGCTCTGCGGTCCAGGCCCCCCCACGGCATGATAATGCACGGGGACCTACCGACCAATGCAGGCCACCCTCTAACGCTCGGGAAGTTCCAGCCCGAGGAGGCAACCGAGGGGACAGTCGATCCCACCATAGCCAGTCGAGGTTCAGAGATGGCCATGGTTACAATGAGGCTGACTGAGGCAGAGGAAATGTTGGTCGGAGAAATGGAGAGAGAAGTGGGGGCAGGAGCCCACCACCCAGAGAAGACCAACCCGAGAGACGTGACGCTGGGGGGCAGCCCAGGCAAAATAACGTCTTTAACCGGCTTGGAGCAAGCGAGCAGCGGCGAAGAGACGAGGATTTAAGAGATGTACTCAACGATCGCTGGGAACGGCATGACGAGTACATTCCCCCAGCACCAGAGGCCCTGGCGATTCTTGACGCCATGCAAGCCCAAATAGATGCCCTAAACCAGGCAGTACAACAGCTGGTCGGGGAAAGGACGTCACATATCGAGTACGACAGGAGAAGAGGCACTCCTTTCGTTCAAAGGATAGCTATGGCAGAAACTCCTAGCAAGTTTAAGATGCCCACGCTTCCAAACTTTGACGGGTATGGTGACCCGGTATCTCATGTCAACAAATTCGAGATACAAATGGACATTCAAAAAGTGTCCGAAGACGCTCGGTGCAGGATCTTTCCTGCAACACTTTCTGATGCTTCACAGGAGTGGTTTTTCAAATTCCCTTCTGCAAGTATTGTTTCTTGGGAGATGTTCATAAAGGAATTTTATGGACAATTCTATGCGGGTCGTGTGCACCCAACTGAGGCAAATCAGCTGGTGGAGATACGCCAACAAGAAGGAGAGCCACTGAAGGATTATGTCCAGCGCTTCATGCGAGCAGCGGCTGGAGCTAAGATAGTGGGAGATGAGGGCAAGATGATGGCCCTAACTACGAGAGTTAGGCGTCGTACGCCTTTGTGGAGTAGCCTCAGAAAGCATGGAGTTAAGACTACTCAAGAATTTTTGGATAGAGTAGATCGGTACATCAAGCTCGAAGATGCCATCGTCAGCGAAGGAAAACCCCCAAGCAAGGATAAGGGGACTGCCGATCCCGCGAAAGCCACCAATGGGTCAAAACCCAACGGCAACGGTAATGGCAATGGCAAGAATGGGGGGGGGGGGGGGAAACGGCCGCATAATGAGCCTTCCACCTCTGAAAATAAACGCGTCGAGGGCAATCGTTATGAATCGTGGTTCACTAACTACACTGCCCTTATTGAGTCTCGGGGGGAGGTGTATCAGGCCACAAATTCTAGTGTGCCTTAAAAAAGACCCACTCCCATTCGGAAGGATATTTCAAAGAGAGATACAACCAAGTTCTGTCGTTATCATAACGACTACAGACACGATACAAACAAATGCAACCAGTTGAAGGATGAAATCGAGTTCCTTATCAAACAAGGACACTTGAGAAGATACGTACGGGCCTCGGGAAATTCCCAACGAGAGGCTCTAGGTGGCAACGAGCTGACGCCTGCACGTCAGTGATCGTCGCCTTTGCAGCCTGATCTCGTAGCTGGCACTTTACTCACCATCTGTGGAGGCTCGCACCTTGTGGGAAACAATGGAAAGGCGAGGGAACGATATGCTTAGACCCTACGCCACGACCAGGACATTGAGATGATGACTGTGGAGGACAGGGCATCAAAGAAGGCTCGATCAGAGGATGGTGAAATAACCTTCTCTGATAGCGACGCCCAGCATGTCCGATTCCCACATTCCGATCCGCTGGTCATGGACGTTCAAATCGCCAACATGATGGTGAAGAGAGTATTGGTCGATACAAGAAGTTTAGTAAACATCCTGTACAAATCTTCGCTGGAACGCATGAAGTTGTCCGTCAAGGACTTGGAGCCCTACAACCAAACAATTTACGGCTTCTCTGGTGAGGGACTCGCCCCAACGGGGTCAATCAGACTTCCGGTAACAGCGGGTATAGCGCCTGCTACTAGGACATTACTCGCTACTTTCATGGTAGTCGATTGTCCTTCGGCGTACAATGCTGTAATTGGAAGGCCCATACTGATTGACCTTCGAGCCGTCACCTCAATATGGCATCTGGCCATGAAATTCCCAACAGAAGCAGGGGTAGGACACGTGTTGGGAAATCAGAGAGAAGCAAGAGAGTGCTACAATGCCTCGATCACGAAGGCAAAGAAAGGAACAGTGTAAAGCACTCCCCCAGAAAGGTTGCAGATGGCCATTGATACACAAGCCCAATCCGATGATGTAGTCATCAAATAAGGTGTTGCCCAAAGTGAGGATAGAGATTTAGATCCTCACTTTGGGGATTTTGAAGAAGATGTTGGACCCGTCGAGGACCTTGAAGAGGTCCAACTTGACGAAAAAGACCCAACCAGAGTTGTAAAGGTCGGGAAAAATTTAGAAGCAATAATGAAGCATGCACTGGTGGAATTTTTGAGAAAGAACCATGAAGTTTTTTCCTGGTCACACAAAGACATGGCTGGGAAAGATCCGCAATTATCAGCCATGTCCTGAACGTTGACAAGAGTTTTCCACCCATGCAACAGAAAAGAAGGTTGCTCGATAAGAATAGATCAAAAGCCTTAAAAGAGGAAGTTGAAAGACTGAAGGAGAATGGGTTCATCAGGGTGGCTTTTTATCCATCGTGGGTCTCTAATCTAGTACTGGTTCCCAAGCCTAATGGAAAATGGCGAACCTGTGTGGATTTCACAGACCTTAATAAAGCCTGCCCAAAAGATTGCTTTCCACTCCCAAGGATCGACCAGCTGGTCGATGCAACTGTAGGACATGAGATCCTCTCTTTCATGGATGCATACTCAAGATACAATCAGATCAGTATGCATCCCCCTGACGAGGATCACACTAGCTTTCAGACCGATACAAGGTTATACTGTTATAAAGTAATGCCCTTCGGATTGAAAAACGCTGGTGCGACTTACCAGCGATTGGTTAACCACATGTTTAAGGAGTTTATTGGAGTAAACATGGAGGTGTACGTGGACGACATGCTGGTAAAGTCGAAAAAGGCAGAAGGACATGTAAAGGATTTACAAGAGTGTTTCAATGTTCTGAACAAATATCAGATGAAGTTAAATCCTCTCAAATGTTCCTTCGGAGTAGGATCAGGGAAATTTTTGGGGTTCATTGTTAATTCAAGAGGAATCGAGGCCAACCCCGAAAAGATCAAAGCCCTGATCGACATGAAATCACCGGTGAAAATCAAGGATGTGCAAAGTTTAACTCGAAGGATTGCCGCACTAAGTAGATTCATTTCCAAGTCAATGGATAAATGCGTCCCTTTCTTTAATCTACTTAGAGGCAACAAGAAGTTCGAATGGACCGGAGACTGCGAACAGGCTTTCCAAGCCTTAAAAGCCCACATGGCACAACCTCCTATTTTATCAAAACCCATAGATGGAGAAACTTTGTTCATTTACCTGGCAATCACCAAATTTACTGCTAGTGCAATACTAGTACGAGAAGAAGGAGGCATACAAAAGGAGTTTTACTATGTAAGCAAGAGGTTAATCGGGGCCGAATTGAGGTATCCTCCCATCGAAAGATTAGCCTATTGCTTAATTTTGGCCTCAAGGAAGTTACGTCCTTACTTCAAAGCCCATCCCATCACAATCTTAACTGACCAGCCCCTTCGACAAGTTCTACAAAAGCCAGAGGCGGCTGGGCGCTTATTGAAATGGGCAGTCGAACTTGGGCAGTTCGATATCACATATTCATCGCGAGCAGCAGTAAAAGGACAAGTCTTGGCTTATCTTATCGCTGAATTCACTGAGCTCCCAGATGACGAGCAGTGCGAAAAACCTAGTATGCCTGAGCCTCAAATTGAAGCTCCTTCGTGGAAGTTATTCACGGATGGATCGTCCAACGAATCTCACGCCAGAGCAGGAGTGATATTGATAACGCTAGAAGGGCATAGATTTCACTGCGCTATTAGGTTCGATTTCACCGCATCAAACAATGAGGCCGAATATGAAGCACTACTGGTTGGACTAAGGTTGGCAAAAGACATGAGTATAAAAGTGCTTGATATTTACAGTGATTCACAGCTGGTAGTGAATCGGGTCTTAGGGGAGTATCAAGCACAGGGCCTGAAGATGATGGCCTATCTTAATAAAACCAAAGATCTATTGGCGCAATTCGAGAAGTACACCCTCCAGCAAATACCTCGGGATCAAAATTCAAACGCAGATGCCTTAGCCAAACTCGCAAGTGCAAAAGACGCTGACACTTTAAATATAGTGCCAGTGGAGAGATTATGCAAGCCGAGCATATGAGCGGATGAAACCAATATGGAAATTCGGATAGAAGATACATGGATGGCACCGTACTTGGAGTATCTCACGAATGGTGTACTACCAGCAGATAGAAACAAAGCCAGGACTCTTCAGAGACAGACTGCTAGGTATATACTGGTCGATGGTGTTCTTTACTGAAGAGGATACTCCATGCCACTGCTCAGATGTATTACACCGGAAAAGGCTAAAGAGCTAATGAGGGAAGTACATGAAGGTTTCTGTGGGGATCACGCTGGGGGGCAGAGCTTGTCGAAAAATATTCTGAGGCAGGGTTATTTCTGGCCGACTATGGACGAAGACTCATTGGAGTTTGTGCGAAAATGCGATAAGTGCCAGAGATTTTCCAAGATCCCACGCTCAGCTCCCAACGAGTTAAAGCAGATGCAAAGTCCATGGCCCTTCGCAGTGTGGGGTATCGATTTAATTGGATCCTTGCCAACGAGAAAGGGTGGAGTAAAATACGCAGTTGTAGCAGTCAACTACTTCACCAAATGGGCTGAAGCTGAACCGCTTGCTTCTACAATGACAAAGAAAGTGCTTGACTTTGTCATCAAGAACATTGTTTGTCGATATGGTTTGCCTCAAAAAATTGTCTCTGACAATGACACTCAGTTTGACAGTGACTTATTCACAGACTTATACGAAAGGCATGGAATCGTCAAAAGCTTTTCTTCAGTTGCGCATCCACAAGCAAATGGGCAAGTCGAAGCAGTGAATAAAACACTTAAAGATACCCTGAAGAAAAGGCTCGAAGACACTAAAGGAGCATGGCCAGAACAGCTGCCTAAAGTACTCTGGTCGTATAGAACTTCTCATCGAATAGAGACAGGTCATACCCCATTTTCCTTAGCATACGTGTATGAAGCTATGTTGCCAGTCGAGTTAGATCTGCCCTCACATCGAAGAATCACATACGACCAGGACCAGAATAGCCAACTGTTGATGGAGTCCCTAGACTCGCTTGAGGAGAAACGAGAAAAAGCCCAACTCCGAGTAGCTGCGTACCAGCAAAAAGTCGCCCGGTATTTTAACTCAAAAGTGAAAGAAAGAAAGTTCAACGTCGGAGACCTAGTACTTCGACGAGTTTTCTTAAACACCCGCGACCCAACTGCTGGAGTACTCGGACCAAACTGGGAAGGACCTTACCAGATTGAAGAAGTCCTTCATCTAGGCACATACAAACTTGCACGCTTAAATGGAGATCTCATTCCACGCTATTGGAACGGAGAACACCTGCGCAAGTATTATCAATAAACAATCCTTTTTAAAGGACTGGCTTGTATTAATTTTTACTTTTTACAAGTTTTGAAAAAGGGTTAGTCATGTTATATGGCTAATCACTTATAAGTGTAAGATCTTTTTAAAATCACTCGTAAAGACATGTTTAGTCCATTTTAATACGAGAATTATAAGGGACTGTGCGCAGCCAGTCACTCTTGCCAACCTTTGTAAAAAAAATTTACAAGCATTTGTTCATTACGTGTGTTGCTTTGCGATGTTATAACTGTTGCATTTCCTACTAAGCAGTAATGTTCGTACAAGTCGTGGTCAAGGCAAGTGACCGAGGACCTAAAGCTCCTCAGTCACTTGGGGGGCATATAAGATACATCGATAACAAAGCATACCAAGAGGTATGTAAACACATGAACAAAATAAGTGAAAGCATGCTACGGTACTTAGAGTATTTTTCAAATTTTATATTTTGTTAAATCAAGCCAAAGTACTATGCTAAGTTCGGTCATGCGAACAGATGTTATAATAAGAAGAAATATTATAATATCAAAATGAATTCTTTTGCACCGCAAGCAATACTGCTTGGATGTAATTGTTCAAAGTAAAAGGAAAATATGATGCCCATGCAACAAAATTAAAATGAAAAAAAATTTAGTCTTTACATCACGACCCATAGGTCGTGTGATTAAAGAGAAATAAAAGAACAAAAAAAAAACCTAAGGAGACTCAGGAGCAGGAGGATTCTCTAGAGCACTCTGGTCGACCACGTCCCCTTCGGCTTCTCCTCCCTCCACTTCGGCGGCTGGCAGAATGCTTGGGGAGGCAGGGACCCTAGCTCTTTCTTCGGTAGCTAACCGAGCAGTACACCGGGCTAGCTCGGCCTTCCTAGCATCTTCTGGGAGGTAACTGAAGTCGGCACCTTGGTTGTGTTTCCAAAAATCATAGAAACACCGAAGTGTCGCGTTCTTATACCTCTCCAGGTCCTTGGCATTAGTGAGCTTGAGCTGTTCCACCTGGCTTTTGAGAACAACAATGGTCGCGTCCTTAGCGAGATGCTCCTCCCTAAGTTTCTTGACTTCACGCCAGTGGATTCGGCTCGACTCCAGGTAGTCATCCCTCTGCTTCCTCAGAGTTTCTTGAGAAGCTTGCTTCTCTGCCAGCTCTGCCACCGCAGCATCCTTCTGCTGGGTAACCACCTCCAACTCCCCAGCATGCCTGGCCTCCGCGACCTTAAGCTCCTCAACAACCTTCGCCTGGGACTGCTCGATGCTAACGATAGTGCGAGTACGAGCAGTGGTCATTGTCAGCATGGTTTGCAGTCAAAGAATAAAAGTTATGCTATATTACAAGAAGGAAAGATAAAAGCTAATAGAAAGAGTACTTACACTAGCCACTTCGTTAAGATCCCTGTTAAGGATCTGATCGACCCCCATGTTCTCAGCCTCAGCCATTGCTTCCCTGCAACGTTCATGCTTCAGGATGTGAGCAAGGCGATCTTTAGCTGATCGTAGGGAACGGCTCGAGAGTCTGGTCCCAGGAAGTTCGGCTTTTTGGGCCTGTTCTTTTTGAGCCACAGGTGGAGGGTTGGTGGTGGCAGGTGGGGCCTCCTTCTCAGCAGAGGCAGGTGTTTGAGCAGAAGGTTGGCCAGAGTGCCCATCCTTGGGAGGATCAGCTGCTCGACCCTTCTTAGCCGAGGGTGCTTGGCTAGATTCACCATCGTGTCTCCTGGCCGATTTCTTTCGTCGGACCAGGGGGACCTCCTCTTCCTCTTGAGTCTGGTATAAGTCGAAAACATTGGGAGAAGCTGTAATGACCCAAATTTGCTAATAGGGCTTAAGGGACTTGATTAGTGTGCCTGAAGGGCATAATGGGAATTATGTGTGGTTTTAATGATTAAGATGCATGATTATGATTTAAAGCATGTTATATGATTATTTGAGATGCATGAATATGTGTAATAGTATGCATGTAGGCCCTGATTAGGTTAGAGGGGCATAAGCGTAATTTTGGCCATTATGGGCATAATTGCTTTGGTATATGTGATAATTGTCAAGACCACATTATTATGTGGATATATCTGTGATCTGTGACTTGAGACGATCCTAGTGAGCAAAGTAGCGAAAAGTCATGGCGGGGATTTATACCCGGCTCGGGGTGAGCTTAGGGGTATAAATGGGAATTTAGCGAATATACTGGAGTTTATCTTGACATTGAGGAATGTTATTGGTGATTAATTAGGTATCGCGAGTTAAGCGGGAAATATTAGAGACACTCGAGGAGTTAGCGGGAATTGGGGTAAAATGACTAGAATGCCCTTAAGTGGATTAAAGGGTTTAGACTTAATAGGGAGGGCATAATAGTCATTTGGCTTACAAGAGTTAAGTATTACCAAGGCTTTATGTTAGTGGGAAATGTAGAGAGGTGTAGAATTCTGAAAAAGAAGGAAAAGGAAGGGAAAAGAAAGGGAGAAAAACAGAGAGAGTTCTCTAGGTCGGTTTATATTTCCTTCATCTGTTTCTTGAGGATTTCTGGAGTAAAGCTCAGAGGAGAGCTAGGATAAACTAAGCATCAAGGGTCCTAACCTAGGATTGAGAAACTGGCAGAGGTTTAGCAAGAGTTCATCAACACTTGAGGTAAGACTTTGGAGTTCTTCAGTTTCTGTTTCTGGTTTTTGAGTTATGGTGTTTAAGTTGAATTGGATGGAAAATTTAGGGAATTTAGGTCTAAGGCTGAGGAGGAGCAAGCCAAGGAAGTCTTGAGGCAACTTGTGGTCGAAATTCCACAAGAGGTATAAATTCTAAACTCTAACTTTGTTGTTCAGCTAGTTTCTGCTGAGTTTTAGTATTTAGGAGTGGCTATGGTGAATTTTGAGTTTGGGGATGCATGTGCTTGAGTTATAGGTATTTAGGGTGCTTGGGATGAGTGGAGTATGGTCATAAGGTTGTTTTTGGGTTTGGGAAGGATTTGGAGGAGTTTTGGCTGAGGTTGGTTCGAGAAAATCGCATAAGGGAAAAACTGGTGTTGGCCTGCCTGTGACTAGTGCTACAGCGCTAGCCTTTGGGCGCTGTAGCGCTAGGCCAAGTTTGTTGATGGAGTTTTGCTTCTGTTTGTAGCGCTGTACTGCCCTCCCATGAGCGTTGTAGCGCTACCCTGTCTTCTGAAGGGGATTTTAGGGTTATTTGCAATGGTTTTTGACCAAGGGTTTGGGGTTTGATTCCACCACCTTGTTTGGTGGAACTAGGACTTCCTGGGGGCTCAGGATTGGCCTCGAGGCTAGGTTTTGGACTTGAGGATTGATGATGACTTTGGCCATGGTTGTGTTTAGGTGAGCGCTTGGGCTCAAGGGGGATCGTGCTCAAGGAGTCGAGGGATCAA
The DNA here is from genome assembly GCF_963169125.1 of Humulus lupulus. Classification (NCBI taxonomy): domain Eukaryota; kingdom Viridiplantae; phylum Streptophyta; class Magnoliopsida; order Rosales; family Cannabaceae; genus Humulus; species Humulus lupulus. The sequence goes on from NC_084794.1 coordinate 120,528,751, forward strand.
AGCTAGTGAATTGAAAGGTAAGAAAAATGCACCCGGTTATATGTTTGTGATGGGACTAAGTGCTCCCGACATTTGTATCGTGTAAATGATGGTATTATGCCATGAAACATGTAAAAGCGGCCTAAGGGCGCCGTACACTATATTTGCGCACAGGGTGCGACTTGGCCACTTGTAGCCGAGAATAGCTTAATATCCACTGAGTTCGGTTTAAGCGGGCCGGAGTCAGTAGGATAATGGAGGGAGCGGCCTGAGGGCGCTAGCCCTAGTTATCGTTTGTGAACTATAAATGATATGAGTTGATATGTTTAGTATGTGGAATACTTGATTATACTGAATGGTTATGTGATGCAATATGAGATATTGATTTGTCTGTTGATTGATCATGCTCTGTTGTTGTGTTTTCTTGCTGGCCTTGGCTCACGGGTTCTACGTGGTGCAGGTAAAGGCAAGAGCAAGTTGGACCGATCCTGAGGTGGAGAGCTGCGGGGTTGAATGTACATAGCCAGCTGTTCAATCGCCATGGTCAAGGAGTGGATCAGGATAGGGATTGCTTAACTGTCTGTTTTTCCTTAGTATGGCTTGATATTGTATAAACCTTGTGTCTTTTGTAAACAGTCTTTAAACTTAATATTTTTGGGATCCCATGTAAACAGATGATGCTTCTTAATGAAAATGTGGCTTTTGAGACCAAAACATTTTTAACCCTAGTTCCTTTATAGTTTCAATATCACGATTCTAACTAAATGACTTGATTAGCAAGTCTGACACTTTATAAACACACAGTATAACGGTCTTGGCTATCCAGGGCGTTACAACTTGGTATCAGAGCATCCTAGGTTTATGGGTCCTGAAGACTGGCTGGATATGTACATTCGCCGCGAGGACAAGCTCAACTCAAGGTTTGGTAATTGTGTATATATGATTATGTGTTTAAATGATTTGAGTGAGAGATGACTGTTGATATCTATTTGATGAATAGGGAGCATGAGATACTGATAGGGCCTGGCCCTTGACTATTGCATGATGTTATTGAGGCGTGCTTATTAGCACTGCTGTGCATGTGAATGAATATCTGGATGAATTGTTATAAATTGATTGCTTGTGAATGATTGGAGTTCCAGTGATGGATTATGAAAGGATTATTACCCTGTCATCATAGCCTAATTGCCGAGTCGTTGATTGCTGATTGACTTGAATAGTTATGCGTTCAAGGAAATCCACACGACTAGCCGGCAGGTCTGAGGCTAGAGATGATGATCGGGGTCAGACCCCTCCGCTAGTCCCTGAGAACTGGCAGCAGTTAATGGCTGACATGCAGGCTCGGCTTCAGAGCCAAGATGAGGATATTCGAATTCTGCAGCAGGCTCCATCTGGGAGTGCTGCCCCTGTTGTGCCACCGGCGATGGTACCTATGGTACAGCCAATTGATGTTGGGAACAAGTGGGAACCGTTGTATGAGCGGTTCAGAAAGCAACAGCCCCCGATCTTTGAGGGTGGACCGGATCCACTAAAGGCTGAGCAATGGATGACTATGATCACTACCATACGTGATTTTATGAGAGTGGAAGGACATGATAGGGTGGCCTGTGCCACTTATATGCTGAGGGAGGATGCCCGAATCTGGTGGGAGGTGGCATCACAGACTAGGGATGTTGCTGCATTGACTTAGGAAGGGTTTAAGGACCTGTTTAACTAGAAGTATTATAATGTTGCCATCAGGGCAGCGAAAGTGAATGAGTTCGTGGCGCTGGTTCAGGGTAGTATGACAGTTACAGAATATGCCATGAAATTTGACAGACTTGCGAAGTTCGCACCAGATCTTGTGCCTACTGATACAGCTAGGCAGGACAGATTTACCAGAGGGTTGAATGCTATGATAGCCCGGGATGTGAGAATTACCACAGTTCCTAGAGGCACTACTTATGCCCAGGCTGTGGAGAAGGCTCTTACCGCTGAGGAAGCGGAGAATAAGATATGCAGGGAGAGTGCTGTGAGAAGGGAGGGCCGCAGGGCGGTGCCTCCATATTCTGTTTCTGGTAGGGGCGGAGGCCCCAGTGATTTGAAGAGGAAGACTCCTGATGCTCCAAACGCTCCTGGTCCTGATAGGAGAGGTCGGGGTACTCAGGGTGGCCGTCAGGGAGGCGGTGATTCATGGAGGGCTTATCCGGAGTGCACGAGGTGCAAGAGGCGTCATCCGGGCGAGTGTCGGGCTAAGGCTTGCTATGTGTGCGGGATGGTGGGACACCTCAGGAAGGATTTCCCGACAGTGAAGAAGGGAGAGACAGGAAAGGTGGACAGCTTGACTCCAGCTCGAGTGTTCACCCTGACGCAGGTGGAGGCCGAAGCTAGTCCCTCGGTAGTGACAGGTCAGCTTTCTAGTGCTGGCATTCCTTTTACTGTGTTGATTGATTCTGGTGCCACGCATTCATTTGTATCTGATAAGGTGATTGATAGACTGTGTAGACCTAGTGAGTATAGTGCTTCAGGGTTTGGGACTATATTGCCTACAGGAGAACTGGTAGTATCTAGGAGGTGGATTAGAGCACTGCCAGTGATAGTTGATGGTAGGGAGTTATCTGTAGACTTGATTGAGCTGAGTATGGAGGACTTTGATATGATCTTAGGTATGGATTGGCTAGTTAGATATTGAGCCAGAGGGCGAGGATCCCTTTGTTTTTGTGGGAGCGGTGCATGGACCCCGTGTACCTAGAATATCTGCATTGAGAGCCAGAGACTTGTTATAGGGTGGTTGTATAGGTTTTTTTGGCTAGTGTGGTGGATACCACCAGAGTTTCACCAGTAGGACCGGAGGAGACTAGATTGGTTTGCGAGTTCTTGGATGTATTTCCTGAGGATTTGCCTGCGTTGCAGCCACGTAGAGAGATTCAATTTGTTATTGAGTTAGCGCCAGGGACAGAGCCAGTGTCGAGGGCACCATATAGGATGGCACCGGCGGAACTGAAAGAATTAAAGATACAGCTGCAGGAGCTTCTGGATTTGGGGTTCATCAGACCTAGCTACTCGCCATGGGGTGCTCCAGTTTTGTTTGTTAAGAAGAAGGACGGGACTTTGAGGATGTGTATTGACTATCGAGAATTGAACAAGTTAACTATCAAGAATAAGTACCCCCTACCAAGGATTGATGACTTGCTCGATCAGCTGCAAGGTAAGACAGTGTTCTCAAAGATTGATCTTCGATCTGGTTATCACCAGCTGAGGATCAAGGATGAGGACATACCTAAGACGGCCTTCCAAACGCGGTATGGGCACTATGAGTTCTTGGTCATGTCTTTTGGTTTGACCAATGCCCCACAGCCTTTATGGATCTAATGAACAGGGTGTTCAAGGATTTTCTAGATCAGTTCGTTATTGTCTTCATTGACGACATCTTGGTGTATTCCAGTTCAGAGGCAGAGCACGAGCTTCATCTTCGACAGGTTCTTCAGAGGTTGAGGGAGCATCAGTTGTATGCTAAGTTTAAGAAGTGTGAGTTCTGGTTACCTGAAGTGACATTCCTTGGGCATATCGTAGGTGCAGATGGGATTAAGGTGGATCCATCTAAGATAGAGGCAGTTAGGGATTGGCCGAGGCCAAGGAACGCCTCGGAGGTGTGGAGTTTCCTGGGGTTAGCAGGTTACTACAGATGGTTTGTAGAGGGCTTTTCGAAGATAGCAGCACCGATGACAGAATTGACAAGGAAGAATCTGAAGTTCATCTGGTCGGACAAGTGTGAAGACAGTTTCCAGGAGTTGAAGCGACGACTTATTACCGCGTCAGTGTTAAGTCCTCCTTTGGGGGAAGGGAAGTTTGTTGTTTACTGTGATGCATCGAGGTTGGGCTTAGGTTGTGTGTTGATGCAGAATGAGAAGGTTATAGATTATACATCACGACAGCTGAAGGAGTATGAGCAGCGGTATCCTACTCATGACTTGGAGCTGGCAGCAGTGGTTTTTGCATGGTCGTTGAGTTTTTCTTACGACCAGCATGGTCGTACATTCCGCATATTTCAATATGATCTTGGGTGAATCAAAGTCAATCTTGAGATTATCTCCTATGATTCCTGATTATCCGATTAATTATGAGAGAATATCTGTAACAAATTCATGTAATCCTCCTTGAGCCTATAAATAGAGAAAGATAGCTCAAGGGAGGGACTTTTGGCTTTTGGCTAATTAAAATTACATACTTACGAGAGAATTAGAGCTATTTTATTACGATTGTACTATTTATCTCTCTAAGGTTTATGAAACTCGAAGAACCCTAGTTCTTTTATCACCCCTTTGAGATCTCATATCAATAATACTTAAGTGGACGTAGGTCATTACTAGTTTTTGGGGCCGAACCACTATAATTTCTTGTGTCCTTTACTGTTTTTGGCATTATATTCATTCCAACACATCCATCCACATCAAGCATTTTGACTTCGTGTAAGTTGACTAAAATCAGTGTCAACACCATCGACCTTCCCATGTATCGAATTTGGGTCATGAATCCCAAGCTCGACACGAGCAAAGAGGAGGAATTTCTGGAGAAATGGTAGGCTCGCCTGGATGCAGAGGAGGCCAATCTCGCAGTCGAGGAGGCGGTAAAAGCCAAAAAAACAAGCCATACTAGGAGATGCCAGAGCTTCCAATCCTTGAGGATTTAAACATGGGCTGTGACCCATGGTTTTTTTTTTGTAATCATCATTTTTTATGCACTTGGGGCAAAGACAATTTATAGCTCGAGCTTGAGCTTTTTTTATTATTATTATCTTGTGAATGCTTTGTTTTAATGGAAGTCTTTATGCTTTTAACTTTCTAGTTTGAAAACCTTTATGCACATCATCCACCTTTAGCTTTTTGCCTTAGTGCTATTCATCACATTTTAGTATCGAAACATTTTGAGCTTATTGCTAAGGGCTCGCTGTTATACTTGCTTACTTACGTGAGTACATGTTGGAGCTAAAGTTCCAATTTCCATGTAATCATACCTAGTTAATCCGATTGCTCAATTTCGACCTCGTTATACTCAAGTTCGAACTCTACTTATACCATGCATTTTTGCGTTTAAAAACACTTATTGGCATGTAGTCCCGTTAGTCTAGTTATTTCTTGCTTAGTGATAGTAACTTTTCCTCATCCTTAAGTATGGTCTCGAAGTTGTGAGGTTGAAACTATTTTGCAACAAATTTCAATTCTGTCTTGATTTTAAGAATATTGTTGGTTAATCTAGAATTCCAACTTTATTCTTGTGTCGATTTGTTTTTGCTGGTTATTCCAGACTTGTTAAGTTAGGTTCATTCCTAGTTTTTGTCCAGACATTGTAATTCTTCTATTGCTTTTACTTCTATTTTTATTTATGCTATATTTTTTCGAGCTTATGGTATGATTGTATACCACTTATGCCCCCTTTAATTTCCTACGATTGTGAAATCTTAGGTTATTGAATTGTGAGAGCTTGCGAAAAATATAACAATAAAATAAAAAATTTAGCAAGAAATAGTGCTTTATTGGTAATAAAAGCGAAAAGTAAATACAAGCTTGGATACAACCAAATAAAAACCATTCCAACATTACTGATAATAAGGTCGTAGATGTTCACTATTACAAGCTCATGGAACCAACTCTCCATTCAATCTCACTAGTTTGTACACCCCAGGTCGAATGATGGATTCAATTTGGTAAGGTCCCTCCCAATTACGCCAGAGCATGCCTGTAGAGGGGTCTCGTGTGGCCAAAAATATGTGCCTAAGCACCAAATCTCCTAATCCAAAATGTCTGTCTCGAACACTTTTATTGAAGTATCTTGTAGCCCTTTGCTAGTATGCAACGATTTTAAGCTGAGCTTCTTCTCGATTTTCTTCAATTAAATCTAGGGCTTCTTCGAGCTGAGATTGGTTTGAGTCTTGGTTATATGCTTTGCGTTTGATAGTAGGAACTTCGACCTCGATTGGCAACATCGCTTTGCAATTGTAGGCTAGGGAGAATGGTGTATGTCCGGTTGAGGTTTGAGCTATTCTATAAGCCCATAGGACTTGTGGTAATTCTTCAAGCCTCCTGCCTTTAGTATCTTCAAGCCTTTTCTTAATGGATCTTTTTAGAGTCTTGTTTACTGCCTCAACTTGACCATTCACTTGTGGTTGGGCTACTGAGGAAAAACTTTTAATTATCCCATTTTTCTCGTAGAACTGGAGGAATTATTCGTTGTCAAATTGGGTTCCATTGTCCGAGACAATCTTCTTTGGTATCCCATATCTACAAATTATATTCTTTACCACAAAATCCAAGACTTTTTTTGAGGTGATCGTGGCCAGAGGATTAGCCTCAGTCCATTTGGTGAAGTAATCCACAACAACTACAACATATTTGACTCCACCTTTTCCCGTTGGTAAGGATCCTACGAGGTTGATTCCTCATACCACAAATGGCCACATGGAACTCATCATAGTGAGTTCAATTGGTGGAGATCGAGGTATTGAGGTGAACCGTTGACATTTATCGCAGTGTTTGACGTATTCGAACGAGTCTGTCTTTATGGTAGGCCTGAAATATCCCTGCCTAATTATTTTCTTCGGGAGGTTGTGGCCCCCAGTGTGATCTCCACAAAATCCTTTGTGAATTTGTTTTAGGATCCTTTTAGCCTCAAGTGGAGTTACACATCTTAGTAATGACATGGAATATCCTCTTTTATACAATATCCCTTCCAAGATAGTATATTTTGGTACTTTGTACATCAGTTTTCGAGCCTCATTCTAGTCTGTTGGGAGGCTCCCTGATTTGAGGGAGTCGATTATGGATGTCATTCAAGTAGGCTGTGAGTCTATCATATCGATCTCGACTTCGTCAGGCTTGGTTATGCTTGGTTTTGGTAAAAATTCCACTGGTACTACATTAAATGTATCAGCTTCCCTTGTTGTTGTGAACCGAGCTAGAGCATTTGCATTTGAGTTCTGCTCTCGTGGAACTAACTCAATCACATAAAACTCAAAATGTCCAAATTTCGCTTTGAATTTTTCTAAGTATGCTGCCATTTTAGTGCCCTGTGCCTGGCTGACAACCAATTGAGAGTCACTAAAGCAGTGTATGGCTTTAGCTTTTAACTTGAAAGCTATTCAGAGTCCTGCTAATAGTACCTCATATTCAGCCTCATTATTGGAGGCCTCAAAACCAAACCTTAGGGATAAATGAAACTTGTTTCCTGATGGGGTTATTAGGATAATGCCTGCCCCTGATTCGTTCTCGCTAGAAGATCCATCGATGTATAGTCTCCACAGCTCGCGAGCTGGGGTTACGACTTCTTTGTTGGTTATCCTTGTACATTCGACTATGAAGTCATCCAAGGCTTGACCCTATAATACTGTTCTCAGGTGATACGTAATCTCAAACTGCCCAAGTTCGATTGCCCATTTCAATAGTCCTCCGGATGCTTTAGGTTTCAATAATACTTGTCTCAACGGCTAACCGGTTAGTACATGTATGGGGTGTGCTTTAAAGTAAGGCCGAAGTTTTCGAGATGCATGTATTAAACACAATTCAAGTTTTTCCATCAAAGGATATCTTAATTCTGCTCCCAGTAATCTTTTGCGGACATAATAGACGGGTTTTTGTACTTTCTTATCCTCTCGAACAAGTGCTGCACTAATTTCATGCTCGGTTGTAGCAAGGTATAATTACAATAATTCCCTCGTAACTGGTTTGGATAAGATAGATTGCTCAGCAAGATGCTTTTTGAGAGCCTGAAAAGTGTGCTCGCACTCGTCTGACCATTTGAACTTTTTGCCCCCTCTCAGAAGATTAAAGAATAGTAAGCACTTGTCCATTGATTTCGAGATGAACCTACTTATAGCCGCCATACGTCCAGTTAGACTCTGAACATCTTTATGCTTTTAAGGTGAAGGCATGTCGATTAAGGCCTTTATCTTATCCAGGTTTTCCTCGATGCCTCAAGCGTTAACTATAAATCCGAGAAACTTTCCCGAAGATACTCCGAATGAGCACTTTTGTGGGTTGAGTCTCATGTTATATTTTTGGAGTATAGAAAAGCATTCACCGAGGTCATCAACATGGTCATTATTCAGTTTGGACTTGACCAACATGTCGTCCACATTCACTTCCATGTTGTTTTCTATCTATTCGGAAAACATCCTATTTACTAGTCTCTGATTTGTAGCCCAAGGATTTTTGTGCCCGAAGGGCATCACGTTGTAACAATATAACCCTTTATCTGTCATAAAGCTTGTATGCTCCTGGTCGGGCGCATGCCTGGCTATCTAGCTATATCCATGAATGGCATGATGTTTTGACTTGATGTTGTATCCACGAGCTGATCGATTTGAGGTAGAGTGCAACAATCTTTTGGGCATGCTTTGTTGAGGTCCAAATATTCAATGGAAGTTCACCACTTTCCATTTGGTTTCGGGACAAGTACTGGGTTGGCAATCCATTCTAGATAGAAATCATCACGGATGAACCGATTTGCGTTTAGTCTGTCGACCTCCTCTTTCAAGGCCTTCTTCCTCTCGTCGTTGAGGAGTCTTCTCTTTTGCTGTTTTGGAGAGAATTTTTTGTTGATGTTTAGTGCATGGCTTATAAAATTGGGATTGATCCCAATCATATCTTAGTGCGACCATGCAAATACATCCTGATTTTCCCTCAAGAAGCAAATTATCTGCTATCTTGCATCCTTTGTGAGGTTCTTCCCAATCTTTACCACCTTGGTGGTGTCCTTTTCATCGAGCTGAATATCTTCGAGCTCTTTAATCGAACCGAGATCGGCTCTGTCTTCTTCTACCCTTGGGTCGATCTCCTCGTCGACCTCGTATATCACTTCATCAATTTCCTTAATGATGACTAGCGCATGTGCACTAGCTTGGCCTTTCCCCGTCATCGAGATGCTATATCATTCTCGAGCTGCTAATTGATCTCCCTGCAGTGTCCTAATACCGCTGGGTGTTGGGAATTTTATAGCCAAATGTCTAACAGATGTGGTTGCCCCCAACCTAATCAGGGCTAGTCTATCCAGTAGTACATTGTAGGCAGACGGGGTGTCTACTAAGATGAACTACAACATCTTGGTTATCGAGACTGGATAGTCTCCAAAGGTTACTGGGAGCTCTATAGACCATGTAATAGAGATTCCCTCTCCTGAGAATCCGAATAATGTTGTTACATAGGATTTAAGGTCTCGAACAGACAGGCCCATCTTTTCCAATGTCGCTTTATATAGGATGTTGATCGAGCTCCCATTATTAATCAAGACTTGACGCACCCTCTTATTGGAGAGTTGGAAGGTTATGACTATGGGCTCATTATGAGGAAATTGGATGTGCGAAGCATCCTCTTTGGTGAAAGTGATAGGTTGGGATTCAACCCTCTGTTGATTCGAAGCTCGCGATTCAAGCACATAGGGAGATCCATCTCCCATTTTTAGCTCTTGGACATACCTCTTCCAAGCATTTCTGCCCAACCCTGTAATGCGTGGCCCCCTACAATGGCTATTACATCTTCTCCATCGATTGGGGGAGGTCGACTGTAGCGTCCCAAATTTGCTAATAAGGCTTAAGGCCTTTATTAGTGTGCATGGAGGGCAATAAGTGATTTATTATAATAGTATGTGTTTAGAAATGCATGTTTAGGTGAATTAAATATGCATGTGGGCCCCGTCTGGTTATTAGGGGCATGTTTGCAATTTTAGCCCGTTGAGGGCATAAATGTGATAAATGTGGTAAATACGATATACTTGTGATATATCTGTGTAGCACGATCCGAGACCGTCCTTGGGAGCTGTCAGCCAGAAAGTCACAACGGGGTTGAATATCCGACTCGGGATGAGTCGAGGGGTAATTCGGGTATTAGATGTTTTATTGGGTTACCGGGTTATGGAAATAAATATTTGGAGATATATTTGAGGTTAGAATGTTTAGGAGGGAATATTGGGGAAAATTACCATTTTGCCCTCAGGGACGTTTTCGATACCCCGAGCCTTTGAGGTAACCTTAGAGACTAAGTTAAATAAAATAAGCTAAGAATATGTTCAGAGTTTTTAGAGGAACCGACCCAAACTCTTTCTCTTGTCTCTTTCTTGTTTTCTCTCAAACTTGCCAAGGGAATTTTGAGGGGAAAGCTTTGGATTTGAGGCTGCAAATTGGGGAAATCAAAGCAAGGAGCAAGGTTAAAGATAGCTGAGAGTCAAATTGTTCTTGAGGTAAGGATCTATGCTTGAATTCTGTTTAATTTTCCTCTGTTTTGCTGATGTTTGAGGGGTTAAAGCTTAGATAATAGGACTTGAGTTATAGTAGGATTTTGGCTGGTTTCTTTGAGTTTATGTGATGCCTAAAGTGTATTAGGGTGATTATGGGATTCAATTATGTTGTTGGGGTGTGTTTAGAATGATTTCAGGGGAGTTAGCTTGAAAAGTTTGCATGGGAATTCTGGGTTTCGGGCTCGCGCCGCGGCCCTGTTCTTCAGCGTTGCGGCCTGCTTGCGTTTATAGGTTAGTGGCCTACGAGGAAATTTCCCAGGCACCGCGGCACAAGGTTTGGGCGCCATGGCCCTAGGCTGACAGATGCGAGGAAATTTTGCCTCTGATTTAGGGCGCGCCGCGGCGCTTAGGGAAGGTTGGACCACGGCCCAAAAGTGGATTTTTGGAAAAATGAGGGTTTTTAGCGTAGGAACTTGAACGTTAAGGCTCGGGAAGGTTTTTACTACCTGGTTTCGTAGAAACCAAGGTCCGAGAGGTTAGAATTATATCTCCAAGTTATTTAATGGATTAGAATGTGGTGGTTGATTATTATTCATGAGTTGTGATTAGGATTTCTTCAAGGCTCGGGTTAGAGGACTATGTTCGTGATCACGGTGCTTGGGAAGCTCGGGACACAGGTAAGAAAATTGTCGTTCCTGTAGAGTTTGTATGCAGGGCAAGGCCCTATATGATTATGTATGCAAGGCGTATCCCTTTGATTGAGTTTATTCATGTTCGGTATTTGCTTTATTATACTATGTATGCATTTGTGTGAGTGTTCGGCAAGAGCCGGGAACAGCGCAGGCCGAGGTCGGCAAGGCCGGGAACGGCAAGGGGCCGAGAATGGCATTAAGCACATGAAGTGCAAGGCCGAGTGCAGCAAGGGGCCGGGAGCAGCGTTTAGCACGCAGAGTGCGAGTTGCCAGGGCGAGACCCTAGAGGATACCTGGGATATCCTTATGGTGTGGACCGCGAACCCAGGGCTTGGTAAAGCGCCTGGGACGGCATGGTCGTATGTATATAGCCTATTGATGGCCTGTTTATATGCTAAGTGTTTGATATGCATATGTTATCTGCTTGTGAGGGTTTTCTTGCTGGGCTTCAGCTCACGGGTGCTCTGTGGTGCAGGTAAGGGCTAGGGGAAAGTCGACCAACCATGAGTACGGAGAGCGTGAAGCGGCACGTACATGTTTGGCCTGCTTGGCTGCCACGGCCAGGGGTATTTTGGGAGATGACTGTACTAAACCTAGATTTTATCGTTTAGCCGACTTTAGTTATATTTTTTAGTTGTAAATATTTCCAAATAGTATTTTGGGATCCCAAATGTTAAATGCTTTATGTTTTTTCAATGAATGGAATTATTTTCAAAATATAAAACTCTGATTATGGTTTAATCACACTTTTGCCTTAAAACCTCGATTAGTGAGTTAATTGCATGATTTGAACTCACTTAGTAATGTCTCTAAGGCAGTAGGGCATTACAACATGGTATCAGAGCGAGCCAAGGTTTATAGTTTTTGGAGATTGACCGAACATGTACGCTCGCTGTCAGTGTCAAGCTCGACTCAGGGGTGGTTGGTAATGATTGACTAATATGCTTGAATATGTGCTCGAATGCCCTGTTTGCCTGCTTATTTCATATAGAGCATGATGAATTAGTTAACATATGCATGATGTTAGGGCATGGCCCATTGTGTGTTATATGTTATCTGTATGTTATGTGGATTGTTGTTTATGGGTTGGCTGACGTGAATTGGGAGGTGGTTTTGGATGTTGTTATCATGCCTGATGAGCGACGTCGTTGATTGTAGGCATATTTGTTGAGATGCCTTGACAATAATCTAGACTCCACTGTAGTAAGGCCGAGGATGACAACCAGGTTCAGGACCCTCCACCTGCCCCACAGAATTGGCAACAAATGTTTGCCGAAATGGAAGCAAGATTGCAACGAACAGATGAAGAACTTCGACAGCTGAGGCAGCAGGCCCCTCCACAGATCACTGGGTTTCCAGTTTAGTAGGTTGTGGCGCCAGTGCCGGTTCAACTTGTTGTGGAGAATAGGTGGGAACCTTTATATGAGAGGTTCAGGAAACAGCATCCTCCCACCTTTGAGGGTGGATCAGACCCACTGCGGTCAGAGCAGTGGATGAATATGATTTCCTCAATTCTGGATTTTATAAGGATTGAGGGGAATGAGAGGATAACTTGTGCTAGCTACATGTTCAGAGAGGATGCCCGCATCTGGTGGGATGTAGTGGTTCAGAGAAGGAATGTGGCCATTATGACTTAGGAAGAGTTCATGAACATATTCAACGAGAAATATTATAGTGTTGCAGTCTGAGTTGCGAAGGTTAACGAGTTCATCAACCTGACTCAGAATCAGTTGACCGTGACTGAGTATGCTTTGAGAGTTGGCGAAATTTGCGCTAGATTTAGTGTTGACTAATGCGGCAAGAAGAGACAGATTTATACGGGGATTGAATATTATGATCGTCTGTGATGTAAAGATCACCTTGGATCCAGAGACTACTACCTATGCTTAGGTTGTGGATAAGGCCCTTACAGCTAAAGGGGCCGAGGACCAGATTTGGAAAGAAAGCGCTGTTAGGTGCGATGCCAGGAGGACAGTGCCTCCTTTTATTGGATCTAGTCGAGGGAGTGGCTTCAGTGAGCAGAAGAGGAAGGCCCCAGATTCCTTTGTTCTTCCCAGTTCTGATAGGAGGGCACGGGGTGCTTCTAGTGGCCGTCAGGGCAGAAGTGACAACTGGAGGAGTTTTCCAGTGTGTCCATGGTGCAGACGATGACACCAGGGTGAGTGCAGGATTAGGGCCTACTTTGTTTGTGGGAGTGCCAATCATCTGAGGAAGGACTGCCCACAAGTCAAAAAAGAGGAGCCGAAGCAGAGCGACAGTCTCGCTCCTGCCAGGGTATTCACTTTGACTCAGACTGAGGCGGAGGCTAGCCCCTCGGTTGTGACAGGTCAGATTTCTAGATCTAGTTCTTTTTATACTGCATTGATTGATTCGGGAGCTACTCATTTGTTTGTGTCTGCTAAAGTGATAGATCAGCTGTGTAGACCTAGTGTTTTGTATGCTAGGGGTTTTCAGACTTTGTTGCCAACTGGGGAACTGGTAGTCTCTAGGAGATGGATTAGAGCTTTACCAGTGGAGGTAGATGGTAGGGAGTTGTCTGTTGATCTGATTGAGCTGGTGATGGATGACTTTGATATGATCCTACAGATGGATTGGCTATCGAAGTATGGAGCGACGATTGACTGCAAGCGCAGGATGGTGACTTTTGAACCAAAAAGGGATGTACCCTTTGTATTTGTGGGGATAACTAGTGGACCGCGGGTACCTATGATTTTAGCATTGAGGGCTAGGGACCTGATGCAGGAGGGTTGCATAGGATTCCTAGCGAATGTTGTGGATGCCTCTAGGGTTGTGTCGGTTGGATCGGGTGAGACCAGATTGGTATGTGAGTTTCCAGATTTATTTCCAGCAGATCTACCAGGGTTGCCGCCGCAGCGGGAGATTGACTTTGTTATAGAGTTGGCGCCAGGGGCGGAGTCGGTATCTAGGACACCTTACATAATGGCTCTGGTAGAGTTAAAGGAGTTGAAGATTCAGTTACAGGAGTTATTGGATTTGGGGTTCATCAGATCGAGTTACTCGCCATGGGGTGCTCCAGTGTTGTTCGTCAAGAAGAAGGATGGATCTCTTAGGATGTGTATTGACTACAGGGAGCTGAACAAGTTGACCATTAAGAATAAGTATCCACTGCCTAGGATCGACGATTTATTTGACCAGCTACAGGGAAGGACAGTGTTTTCCAAGATTGATCTTCGGTCAGGTTACCACTAGTTAAGGATCAAAGAGAAAGACATACCAAAGACTGTTTTCCGCACAAGGTATGGACACTATGAATTCCTGGTTAACCAATGCCCCAGTGGATTTTATGGATATGATGAATAGGGTTTTCAAGGACTATCTGGATAAGTTTGTGATTGTGTTCATCGATGACATTTTGGTGTACTCTCAATCAGAGACAGAGCATGAGCAGTATCTGCGATTGGTATTGCAGCGGTTGAGGGAGCATAGGTTATATGCTAAGTTCAACAAATGCGAGTTATGGTTACCGCAAGTTACATTTCTGGGCCATATCATCAGTAAGGAGGGGATTCTGGTTGACCCAAGCAAGATATAGGCAGTGAGAGACTGGCCTAGACCGAGCAGTGTTCCTGAAGTGAGGAGTTTTCTGGGATTGGCAGGATATTATCGGCAGTTTGTTGAAGGATTCTCCAGGATAGCTACGTCGTTGACAGAATTGACAAAGAAGAAGACAAAGTATGTTTGGACAGACAGATGTGAGAACAGTTTCAAAGAGTTGAAGCGGCGACTGATCACATCGCCAGTGTTGAGTTTGCCGACAGATAATGAGAAGTTTGTGGTTTATTGTGATGCTTCCAGACAGGGTTTGGGGTATGTGATGATGCAAGCTGGTAAGATGGTAGCCTATGCATCGAGATAGTTGAAAGAGTATGAGCAGAGATATCCCACGCATGATCTGGAGTTGGAAGCGGTGGTATTCGCACTTAAGATTTGGAGACATTATCTATATGGTGAGAAGTGTGAGATATACACAGACCATAAGAGTTTGAAGTACTTCTTTACTCAGAAGGATCTGAATATGTGCCAGAGGCGGTGGCTAGAGTTGGTTAAGGATTATGATTGTGATATCCTATACCATCCTGGGAAGGCTAATGTAGCGGCTGCTGCATTGATTCGGAAGGGCCTAGAACAGTTGTTTAGTTTGAGGCAGATATCCAATAGATTAGTGGAGGAGATGACCAGAGCGGGAATAGAGTTGGTGGTTGGTCGGTTAGCCAACATCATTCTTCAGTCTACACTTCTTGAGAGAATCAAGGAGGCGCAGGGGAAGGATTCCCAGTTGAGAGGTCACAGAGAGAACGTCTTAGTCGGAGTGGCTAAGAACTTTTCTATCTCGGAGATGGGGTTACTGAAGTACAAGGGTCGGATCTGCGTTCCGATGGATTTTGATATCTGGCGGGAGATCTTAGATGAATCGCATACGACTCCATATTCCTTACATCCGGGTACGACGAAGATGTACCAAGATCTGAGAGCTTTGTATTGGTGACCGGGCATGAAAAGGGATGTGGTGGATTATGTGGCCAAGTGCTTAACTTGTCAGCAGGTCAAGGTTGAACATCAGAGGCCAGTAGGGTTGCTGCAGCCTCTAGGGATTCCAAAGTGGAAGTGGGAAGATATCACCATGGAATTTGTGGTTGGTTTGTCGAAGACCGTGGGACAACATGACTCGGTGTGGGTGATTGTGGATAGGTATACCAAGTCCACCCACTTTTTACCTGTCAGGACGACTTATACTGTGGAGCAGTATGTTGAGTTATATGTGAAGGAAATTGTTCGACTTCATGGGGCTCTGAGGTCGATAGTATTCGACAGGGACCCCATCTTCACCTCCAAGTTTTGGGAGAGTCTGCAGAGGGCTATGGTCACACAGTTACGATTTAGTACCGCTTATCATCCTCAGACAGATAGACAGTCTGAGAGGACGATTCAGATATTGGAGGACATGCTACGAGCCTGTGTGTTAGATTTTGGGGGATCTTGGAGTACGTATCTCCCTTTGATTGAGTTCTCATACAACAACATTTATCAGGCGACTATCGGAGTGGCTCCGTATGAGATGCTTTATGGGAGGAAGTGCATGTCACCTATCCATTGGGATGAGACGAGTGAGAGGAGTTATTTGGGTCTTGAGATGGTTCAGAGGACCAATGAGGCGATTGAGAAGATTAGAGCTCGAATGCTCGCCTCCCAGAGTCGTCAGAAGAGTTACTCGGACTTGAGACGCAGAAGCGTAGAGTTTCAGGTCAGTGACCATGTGTTTCTTAGGGTTTCACCTTTGAGGGGAGTGAAAAGGTTTGGTGTTCGGGGCAAGCTGAGCCCTAGGTTTGTTGGCCCCTTCGAGATTCTGGAACGGGTTGGAGAGGTAGCTTATAGGTTGGCGATGCCTCCAACCTTATCAGAGGTTCATAATGTTTTTTTCATGTATCCATGCTTCGGAATTATGTATCAGATTCAATGTATGTACTGAGTTATGAGAATTTGGAGCTGGACCAGGATTTGTCTTATGAGGAGAAGCCGCTTCAGATTCTTGATTGGAAGGACAAAGTCTTGTAGAGCAAGACCATCGCCTTGGTGAAAGTGTTGTGGAGGCACAGCAAGGTTGAGGAGGTGACGTGGGAACTTGAGTCAGAAATGCAGGAGCGGTATCCCGAGTTGCTCAGGTAATTTCGATGACAAAATTTCTGTAAGGAGGGGATAGTTGTAGCGTCCCAAATTTGCTAATAAGGCTTAGGGCCTTGATTAGTGTGCCTGGAGGGAAATAAGTGATTTATTGTAATAGTATGTGTTTAGAAATGCATGTTTAGGTGAATTAAATATGCATGTGGGCCACGTCTGGTTATTAGGGGCATGTTTGCAATTTTAGCCCGTTAAGGGCATAAATGTGATAAATGTGGGAAATGCGATATACTTGTGATATATCTGTGTAGCACGATTCGAGACAGTCCTTGGGAGCTGTCAGCCAGAAAGTCACAACAGGGTCGAATATCCGACTCGGGACGAGTCAAGGGGTAATTCGGGTATTAGATGTTTTATGGGGTTACCGGGTTATGGAAATAAATATTTGGAGATATATTTGAGGTTAGAATGTTTAGGAGGGAATATTGGGGAAAATTACCATTTTGCCATCGGGGACGTTTTCGGTACCCCGAGCCTTTGAGGTAACCTTAGAGACTAAGTTAAATAAAATAAGCTAAGGATATGTTCAGAGTTTTTAGAGGAATCGACCCAAACTCTTTCTCTTCTCTCTTTCTTGTTTTCTCTCAAACTTGCCAAGGGAATTTTGAGGGTGAAAATTGGGGAAATCAAAGCAAGGAGCAAGGTTAAAGATAGCTAAGAGTCGAATTGTTCTCGAGGTAAGGATATAAGCTTGAATTCTGTTTAATTTTCCTCTATTTTGCTGAAGTTTGAGGGGTTAAAGCTTAGATAATAGGACTTGAGTTATAGTAGGATTTTGGCTGGTTTCTTTGAGTTTATGTGATGCCTAAAGTGTATTAGGGTGATTATGGGATTCAATTATGTTGTTGGGGTGTGTTTAGAATGATTTCAGGGGAGTTAGCTCGAAAAGTTTGCATGGGAATTCTGGGTTTCGGGCTCGCGCTGCGGCCTGCTTGCGTTTATAGGATTTCCCAGACGCCGCAGCGCAAGGTTTGGGCGCTGCGGCCCTAGGCTGGCAGATGCATGGAAAGTTTGCCTCTGATTTGGGGCGCACAACGATGCTTAGGAAAGGTTGGGCCGCGGCCCAAAAGTGGATATTTGGAAAAATGAGGGTTTTTAGCTCGGGAACTTGAGCATTAAGGCTCGGGAAGGTTTCTACTACCCGGTTTGGTAGAAACCAAGGTCCCGGAGGTTAGAATTATATCTCAAAGTTATTTAATGGATTAGAATGTGGTGGTTGATTATTATTCATGCATTGTGACTAGGATTTATTCAAGGCTCGGGTTAGAGGACTGTGCTCGTGATCGCGGTTCTTGGGAAGCTTGGGACACAGGTAAGAAAACTACTGTTCCCGTAGAGCTTGTATGCAAGTCAAGGCCCTATATGATTGTGTATGCAGGGCATAACCCTTTGATTGAGTTTATTCATGTTCAGTATTTGCTTTATTATGCTATGTATGCATTTGTGTGAGTGTTCGGGAAGAGTCGGGGACGGCAAAGGGCCAAGAATGGTGTTAAGCACGTGGAGTACAAGGCTGAGTGCAGCAAGGGGTCGGGAGCAGCGTTTAGCACGCGGAGTGCAAGTTGCCAGAGCGAGACCCTAAAGGATACTTGAGATATCCTTTCGGTGTGGACCGCGAACCCAGGGCCTGGTAAAGCGCTTAGGATGGCATGGGCGTATGTGTATAGCCTATTGATGGCCTTTTTATATGCTAAGTGTTTGATATGCATATGTTATTTTCTTGTGAGGGTTTTCTTGCTGGGCTTTGGCTCACGGGTGCTCTGTGGTGCAAGTAAGGGCTAGGGGAAAGTCGACCAACCATGAGTAAGGAGAGCGTGAAGCGGCGCGTACATGTTTGGCCTGCTTGGCTGCCACGGCCAGGGGTATTTTGGGAAATGATTGTACTAAACCTATATTTTGTCGTTTAGTCGACTTTAGTTATATTTTTGTGTTGTAAATATTTCCAAACAGTATTTTGGGATCCCAAATGTTAAATGCTTTATGTTTTTTCAATGAATGGAATTATTTTCAAAATATAAAACTCTGATTATGGTTTAATCACACTTTTGCCTCAAAACCTCGATTACCGAGTTAATTGCACGATTTGAACTCACTTAGTAACGGCTCTAAGGCAGTAGGGCGTTACATTGACTATCCTCCCTCGCAGGTGGGGCTGCAGCTTGTTAGTCAGGTTGAGTTAGAACTGCCTTTTGACTAGGCAGACCCTGGACTTGGTTCCAGTTTCTAATGTAATGTCTGAAGTAGACTCTCGAGATCAACCCCTCGATCTCATCTTTTAACTGTCTATATTCCTCAGTTGTATGACCACGTCCCTATGGAATCTGCATAACTTGTTTGAATCCTTCTTGGTTCTTTGATGTCGTATTGCATTGGGTCGCCTAAAAGGGACCTGGTTCTCGTTTGCAAAAAATATATTCTCCTAAGTATCTGTGAGCTCGGTATATACTGTGTAAATGGAGAAGTGTTCATCTCCTTTCTTTTGCTTACTCCCATCAGCCTCGGGGTTGTTCCTTTTATTCTTCTTTCTCTTAGAAGAATTGTCTCCTAAGGATTGTATCTTGGAGGGCGTAGCCAAGGTAGTGGTTGAGTTAACATTTTTTGTTGTATTTATTGAGGGCGGATGAGCCAGTTTAAGTTCCAACCTCGCCTCTTCTACATTGACAAACCTTTGGGCCCGAGTGGTGTATTCGATTATTGTCCTCAAAGGCTCCCTTTGCATATCATCCCAAAGAGGACTTCCTGGCAATACTCCAGCTCGTACTGCCATAAGATGACTGTTGTCATCAACATTGCGAGCTTGGGCTGCCTCTATATTGAACCTCACTAGGTAGCTCTTGAGTGATTCACCTGGTTGTTGTCTAACATTTTTTAGGAAGGAAGCCTTAGGCTTTATACTCTTCACAACTTGGAATTTCTTCTTGAACTCCTTAGACAACTGATCCAAAGATAAGATCGAGTGCCTTCGGAATTTGTCAAACCAGCTCTTTGTTGGTCCAGTGAGTGTGGTTGGGAAGAGCATGCATCCAAGCTCATATCTGATAGTGTTGGATCTCATCACAATATTAAACGTACTCAGGTGGCTGCCTGGGTCGGTAGTCCCATCGTATGGCGCCATGTGTGGTATCTTGAAACCATTGGGGAATGGTGTGTTCGAGATATGGGGGGCAAAAGGCTCGAGTTCCTCATCGGAATCATAGGCCTTTTCTTAGTTTTGTCCTTCTTGAAGGAGCCTTAACACTTCCTTGAGTTGGTTGA
This sequence comes from Humulus lupulus, assembly GCF_963169125.1. NCBI lineage: Eukaryota > Viridiplantae > Streptophyta > Magnoliopsida > Rosales > Cannabaceae > Humulus > Humulus lupulus. The sequence goes on from NC_084794.1 coordinate 120,548,577, forward strand.
TTCTCTCCTGAAACAAATCCATCAGAGGGGGAGCTTGTGCTGATGGGAGCTAGTTGTTTTTCGTAGGAACTTCAGTTCCTTGTCGCAGTATAGGGTTGTATTGATTTCCATATACTGGTTGTAGAGGCTCCCTTTGTGCATTTAAGTGTTCCCTCAAGTCTGGGGTCAGTTGATTAAACTGCCCCCGGTTCTGGTTCAGGTGGTCCCAAAAATCAGGACAACCATTCAAATAGTTCTCATAATACCTAGGTTCGGTGTTATAGACACTCGCTGACCTGCTATAATCTTGACTTCCCTCACGAAAGCTAACAGTTCTTTCTTGCTATTGTGGGATTTGATTGCGAGGTGGGTTATTCACATGCACACTAATTCCGGTTGCATGTGACCTTGACACATAACTCCAAGACAGTTGGGGTTGTCTAGCCTTTCTATGTTCGTGACGTGCCCCCAGTGGGACCTCACATTCTCCCCTATTCTCGCGTCGAGCACGATGGCTTTTGTCTTGGCTTCCATTTCTGGCACTTTGATAAGGCCTTTCCCCAACTTGATTTTTGCTGGGAGCTTGCTGGGGTACACCCCGAGCTAGATAGGGATATCTGATTGGCAATGGAGGATGCCTGATTGGAGACGGCGGTGGCCTCTCATTATTTGGCCTTGCAGGTTTAGGGTTATTATTATTCCTGGCAGGTCCTAGGATATCATTCCAAGCTGTCGGGGAAGCTCGGTTATTTCCAGGGTCTGCGCGAATGTCCCTGGCTAGATCGTTCCTAGTAGGGTTTTGTGATGACAACATGGGTTGGTTTTCTCCAACATTTTCCCTAGGCCTCAGTTGAGCCTGTTGGGCCCTTTGTTCAGACATCATGGCAGATGTACTTCCTCAAGTTCGCCCTCTGGTCCTCTGTGGGAGTGCCTGGGCTTCGACGACTCGTCTTGCCATCTATTCATTTAGTCGCATTGCCTTGGCTAACTGTTCACGCAACCTCCAATTTTCGGGCTCAACTATTGGCACATATCTTTCTGGATTATAGTAATCTTGCTCATTAGGTCTAGAACTTTCACTAGGCTGTTCTCTGGGAGACGATGAAGCACTCTCCTCATCGGGACTCTGATCCACGACTGGTAGTTTTACAGATCTTCGAGAATGCTCCTTAGTTCGTGGAGTAATTTCCTCAGGGATTTGGGGAAATGGTCGCCCATTGGTTCCAGGAATATTTAGGGCAACCATTGTTGCTAAGTGGGAATCTTTTATGCTAAACGGTAAGAAGAATTACTTAATGCTCTCAATGAAAGCACCAAATTGTTGACACTGGTTTTCGTCAACTTAATTATGTAGAACAATTAAGCAATTAAAAACAAAGAAAAGAAAAGAAAGAGATTTTTACGTGGTTCAACTGCCTATGTCCATGAGTCATTTTTATTAAAATCTGCGTTAAACCTTCAACAAGAAGCAATTTTCACAGAGTGTTTCTCAGTACAAAATTGTGTGTGAGTACAAATGACAAATTCCAGGCTATTTATAGACCTGGTTATAAGAATATCTTCCCACAAATTTAGGGAAGTTACATCATATATTCAAATTTTAATTTCAAATGAATGTCTGAATCATAATACAAATTAAAGTGTATTATTTAAATAAAGATCCCATAAAAATAGGGATTCAATACATGGGTTTAACAAATCTCAAAGAAATAGGGATTTCCCAACAGCTTCTCCGTGTACAAGTTTAACGCGTCTTCAAGCTTGATCACTGCTCCAACGTGCTTTCGAGATCACACATAGCCTCGAGCTCTTCATTCTAGTTGTCGCTACCTCCTTGCTTGGTAGGTCTTTCGATCTCATCTTTCGGGGAAGACCTTTATTATCTTTGAGCCTGCAACTCATACTTAAGTGCTGATGACATAGCTCTGGAACTTCATAACAAATTATACAAGCATAATGCTAACACTTGTTGGTCTCGAGCTTACACTTTACGAGCCTACATTTCGAGGTTGTATTCTCGAAATTTGGGTGTAACATTCCCAGATTACCCCTCATTTTAATAATTTATTTGATTTTAAATTATTTTGTTATTTTGAAATGATTTAAATATATTTTGAGAATTCATAAAATAAAATAAAATGTTTAGTTAAAACTTTAAAATAATTATAATAAACAATATTATTTTAAAATAAATTGAATTAATTAAAAAAATTAAAAACTAATTAAAATCTTATTAACTTTAAAACAACCTAAATTTTAATTTAATTAACAATTCAATCCAACTTTGAAACAAAAAAATGTAGGTGAGATTGGGAGGGTGTGAGAATGAGATGGTGAGAGTGAGATTGAGTAAATTATTGGTTTTTTTATTAATTAAATTAAAATTTAAGTTTATTAAAAGTTAATTAATAAAATTTTAATTAGTTTTTTTTTATTTTTTAAGTCTATTTTTTTTGTTTTTAATTAATAAAAATTATTTTATTTTATGAATTATGAAGTTATATTTAAATTATTTAAAAAATAATAAAACAATTGAAAATCAAATAAATCACTAAAAGATGGTGAAAATGGGAGGGTGGGGAACTGAGATGGTGAAGGTGGGATTGGATGAAATATGAGTTTTTGTCATTAAATTAATAAATTTAGATTTATTTAAAGTTAATAAATAAAATTTTAATTAGTATTTAATTTTTTAATTCCATTTTTTGTTTTTAATTAATTAAAATAATTTTTTTATTAAAATTTTAATTAAACATTTATTTTATATTATAAAGTCTACAAATAAATTTAAATAATTTAAAAATAATAAAATAAATTAAAAATTAAATAAATTACTAAAATAAGAGATAATTTGGAAATATTAAAAATTTAAATTTGTACCAAACTATATATAATTTTTGTAACCAGATAGTATTAATTGATAATTAGATATCAATTTTGTATTTTGATAAAAATAAAGGATGAGTATTTATTTATTTTTAATAATATTTTGAGAATGTGTAATTATAATTTTATACAAATGATGAGGGAAAGTATCAATCTTTTATCAAGAAAGATTCCAAATGGGATGTTTAAGATGATTCACTATCCTCTCATCCCCTCTTGTGGGCAAGAGGATTTATTATCTCCTCTCCATACACCCAATTCTCTACCTTATCTTGCAAGATTACAACTGAAGTCGCCTGATTGTTTCATGATGAACCAGGGCAAGATGATGGTGAATATCTAGGCATCAAAACAAATCAGCATATTCTGATTCTAAAAGAATCCGAGAAATTTATTAAAAAAGAAGAAGGGACTAAGCCGAAGCACAGGCTATGAGAAATGCAAATTAGGTATTGTAATCTTAATAATATAATAACTGTATATTGGAAGAAAAGTGCTAAAAGAAGAATGATCTGAAAACTACATTAATACCCTCAAAAGAAAAAACTAGCATCTAGTTGGGCTTCATGCTTTGAACTCGCCCAAGAAAAAAGATACTAAACGAAATACAAAAGAGAGAGTCAACTATAATTTACATACAAAATATGCTTACTGCTCTTCCCTTCCTTCCGTGCCAGCTCAGTGAGTACCCAATGTGCATCCATTGGAGCTTCATCATCACAGCACATAATGTGCATCTAATTAATATTGAGATTGTTCGGCGATCTTGAGGTATGATGATCTCTATAAATGACACAAGATAATACAGAGTTGCTAAGCTTCATAGAGACATATCAGCTTTTTGTATAAAGAAAGATATAACGAGAGAGGCTTAATGGCATGAAAGTGGTTGAAGTTGTTTTTCTATTAATCAGAAATGCACTATCACCTGTTTTCTTCTACAAACAGAAAGCTTTGCCAACAACTTAAACGTGGTGTATTGTAAAGAAAACAAGAGAAATTTTCATTAGTGATTAAAAATCATGAACCACTCTCCAAACAAACAAAAAAAGTAAAGTAAACAAAAAAGTATCCTTTAGTAAACTAAAATATAACACATTACAAATAAATCTTAGCAGTTGCTCTGCTCCACCATCAAATATTCCCTACCTCTTCTCTTCATGATGCATCCACAACTACCATCAGAGGAAAGTGAAAGCCATTGGACAAAGTGTCATTTCAGCTTCAACCCAAGATAGCAGACTTCAAAAGCTCAATTAAATGCCAATCACAAACAACAATGATGGATTGAGTTAATTGGCAGTTAACCAAACCACAGCTATTAACAGTCGTAATTTCAACCATTATATTGAAGCAACACCATAGGTAACTAACTACATTTCAAAAACTAAATTTTGCAGCATATAATTAGCATCTCCCATACAAAAGTGAAACGTAGTGTAAAATTTATGCTGGTGTAAATATTTTCTAATGCAATTTTTCGCAAAAACTCTCGTCCACGAGCATACCTTCTTAACCAAACACCCCAAATCACTTGTACTCGAAGCTAGGCACTGGGGGCGCATCAAAGCTTTCCAAAATCTTCGTCTCGCTTCCACTACTTGCTGCCTGGGGCTCTTTCTTATCCCCCCTACCTAACCATCCTCCAAGCCACGAACTAGAACCTGAAACTGAACCCGAATCAGAAGCGGAAGCGGAAGCTACCTCCGGAACTTGTTGTGTTGGTAGCCGACCCGGCAATTGCCCTGTAGGAGGAAAGCCAGGCATTCCAGCCACATTAGTAGCGGGATCATCTATCATGATAGGCACCTGTTGTTGTTCGCTGAAGACTTTATTAAGCATGATCCCAGCCCCTTCGATCAGAGCCAAGAGGACGCCGCCAAAGACAGCCGATCGAGAAGCCGCGCCTAAACCCTGGCGCATCTGGAGGAAGCCACCCGTGGAAGCACCGGCGATGATCGAGTTCCAAGGATCCTCCTTTTGGCGGACGTATACCATGGTGCAGTCGAAGGTGGAGAATAAGCCGCCCCATACGGCGAAGCTTCCGCCTACTCGAGGCGCGTTCATCCGAACGGCTTGGGAGCCGCCGACTAGTCGCGCCCCCTTGGGAGAGTTGTAGACACCCTTGAGGAAGTGGAAAGCAGAACCGCCGACGGCCCCCATGCCGAACGCGCCGCCGATATCGTCGAGAATACGATCGGGGCAGGGCTCCCGAGAAGTCTCTGGAGTTCCCATGGGAGATAATTTTGTGTAAAAGATCTCCCAAACTCTTTTTAGGGTTTCTGGTTTCGCCGAGCGGTGTAGAGAAGGAGATCGACTAGAGCTTCCTTCCGTAAAAAAAATTGAGAAGACAAAAGTGAGGCGAAAAGAATAAAAAGAGTCAAAAAAAAAAAAAAAAAAAATTATTACCGGCGAAAATATTCAATGTTTACATGGTGTTCTACTTATACACCCAATCTTTATTTTTCGCGGTGAATATACTCAAACCCACATGAACTGTGTCTCCGTCACTACTTTACCCCTAACAGCGTTAAAAACGCTTACGTGGCCAATTGCGTGTACAAAACCAGACACATCATTTAGCCCAGGTAAGTTTTTAATTATTGATTGAAAAAAAAAAAGCTTTAAATCCTTAAATACCATATGCACGAGAGATCTCCATTGTAGAAGAAGAAGAAGAAGAAGAGAGAAGAGATGAAAGGGGAAGACCCAAGTGTGTCTTGGGGCGAATCAATAAACCGAGGTGGAGCCAAAATGAGGTCGTCGAGATCTAGGGCACAAGGTGTATATCAAGCTTGTCGTAAGCATTGTGATTGTGGGGCAGAAACAGTGGAGAGGACATCATGGACCGATGATAATCCAGGGAGATGGTTCAAATCTTGCTATAGGATGAAAGTGAGCCTGTTTATATTTTTTGTCTTCTTTTTCCTTTATATATTATTAGCTTGGAAATAAATTAATTCAAGAAAACTATTTGTGAACAGTGGAATGGGGGTTGTAACTATTTCCAATGGATTGACCCCCCTATGTGTGAAAGGTCAAAGATGGTGATACCTGGTTCGCTAAGAAGAGTACGTGAGTTTGATGGTGATCTGGGCAGATATTATGAATATGAAGATAGATATGAGTCTTGCTTTGAACCTAGTGTGGAGTCTTTTCAATGTCAAAATTGTGGCTATATGAATGGGAGTTTGGATGGAAGAGTTCATGCAAGTTCCTGGTTGGTAAAGGGAAATGTGAGGAAGATGATGTTTTTTTTTTTTTATGTAATTGTGTATTGGCTGAAAAAAATTATGTAATGTTCGACTTCACTGTTTATTGTATTTAATGTTGCTTTCAAGCATAATAAAAATTATGTATTTTATTTAGTGTTCGACCCTTCTCTGAAAAAAAAAATCAGGGCTTCATTGAATGTAAAAGAGATATATTTATTTAGTGTTGCTTTCAAGCATAATAGAATGATGCACCAAACCAGATATTTTGTCATTGATTAATATTTTCAACTTTACAGAGCAAAAATATGACATATTAAGTAGCATAATGTCTACATGTCAAAAGTATTCCTAATGGCCAAGATGTCCCAAAATATTGATAAAGTCAGACTGAATATGTACATGTCAAAAGTATGGTAATGCCTATATTGTATGGCGACTACACCAAAAAGAAAACAAGTTTTCTACATCAAAAGGGTTTAAGATTAAAGATCAGCTTCTTAGTTGGTCTGAGATGTGGAACCACCATTCCTTTGCTTCTGTCTCTTAGCTCGCTCCTTCCTTTTAATAGTTTCAGTAGTAGGATTCTGAGATGGTGGTCTTCCTCTCTTTTTTTGCCTTGCAGGATGTAATTAAACCAAAAACATAACTCATCATACTTAAGCAAATCACATTCATTTTAACTGCAAATGAATACAAGTCTGGCATACCGTGTACCAAGATTACCTCCATAGTTGCATTCTTGCATGTTGCTCGTGAATGGCCTGTTTGCTTGCAATTGCTGCAGTGATTAACTTGGCCAACTCTCCTAGCCTTTGTTGCAGTAGTAGGTGGTGGTTCATCTGCCTCTTTGTTTCTAGACTTTTTAGGCCTTCCAGGTAAAATTGTATCGGATTCAGACCAGTGTCAGGCCACTTATCTGGGCTAGGCATTGGTTCGATTGGTGTCGCATAAGTTTCTTCATATGCTTGCCTCTTGTAGTAGTCATCTATGAATCCCACTGGATCTAGGTTTGAAAACCAGATAGCAGCTAAAGCATGCCCACATGGTATGCCAGACAATTGGAATAGCCTACATGTGCATGTTTTCGTTTCCAAGTTCACAACAAATGACTGAGCATTGATGCTTTGCAATAAATTTACCTGGAACTTACCACCTCCAGCAAGCATAGGGAAACAATGCTTAGCAACATTCTTGTTTTTCTCAATGATGTCCATAATTCTTTTGGAAACAGGATGCACCCACTTAGAGACACTCATTCTTCTATTGCAGAACAAACTCATCATCCAATGCCTAATATTTTCTAGCAAAGTGATAATAGATTTATCTCTGGCATCAAGAATGGCATTGTTGAAACTTTCACAGAGGTTATTAATAAGAAGGTCACATTTCACATGCTCCCTGAAATGAGACTTGGTCCATTCTTCTGGGTTTTTTTTCATCAGCCATTCATACGCCTTGAAATTCTCTTGCTTAATTTCATTCATCCTATTTTTCCATTCCACTTTAGTTGTTGCCCTTGCAGCGGCCCACATCATTTGCTTAAGTAAGAGTCCAGGGAATTGCTTCTTGAAATTGGCATGCATATGTCTCACACAGAATCTCACTTCCGAACCTTGAAATACAGTACTTAATGCCTTTTCTAAGCCCTTTTGCCTATCTGAAATCATTGTTAATCTCTCTGGTTCATCAATCTTCAAATCCTCCTTCAATAAATTTAAAAACCATGTCCAGCTACCTGTGTACTCCTTCTCCACTACAGCATAAGCCACTGGAAACATGGCATTTGCTGCATCCTTGCCAATTGCAGCTAATAACATTCCTTTGCAATATCCTTTTAAAAAACAACCATCCAAGCAGATAAGGGGCCTACAACCATTGACGAATCCATCTTTACAAGCTTTAAGACATATATACACCCTTTCAAATAACCTCTTTCCATCCCGCATTCTGGTTTTCAATATTGATGTGCTCCCAGGATTTGTCTCTAACAGTTGCTTGCAATAATCTTCAAGTATGGCATATTGTTCCCTTATAGTTCCTTCTAACATCACTCTTGCACAGTTCTTTGCTCTGTAGAAAGTTGACCTTGTTGTTCTTGAAAACTGAGTACGTGTTGTTAGCTGCATGAAACCAGAGTAAGTTAAGTTTGGGTTTATTTTGAACTGTTCAAGATAATGCTTTGCAAGCCAATTGGAGGTTGCATGTTTGTTGTTGAAAACCAATCCACACGTGTGCCTATCCACCAATGTATTTACCCTGAATGAGCGCTTGTCTGACAGTTGGACTCTTGCATAAATGACCCAATTGCAGCCTGCACTCTTGCATTTTGCCCTTACCCGACTTTGGTCATTGGCCAGCCAAACATACTCCCTGTTAATCTTAATAAAATGCTCCTTCAATGCAGTTCTAAATTGGTCCACGGTAGCAAAAAGCATGCCTAATTTAAATCTGAAGTTATCCATGTTTGTTGCATGATTGAATTGGTTGTTGGATCTTTTTCTCCTCCTGGCATTACCATCCTCATCTGAACTAGACAAACTTTGTAGGTCTTCCTCACTAACATAAGCACCTTCATCATCATTTGGATCAGCTTGGCTACAACCGTCTGTAACTGAATGCCACCATGTTGCAGGATTAGCATTAGCAAACATCTCTTCAGCCTCACCCTCATTCTGCATGTACTCCTCCTCCTCCATAACAAATTCAGACTCTTCATTACCTTCACCTTCATTTTGCCCATTCTCATTAACAGCAGCTTCACCTTCATTTTGCCCATTCTCATTAACAGCAGCTTCATCATGCTGACTCTCTAGACCTCTTTCACCAACATCACCTTCACTCTGAATATTCTCACCAACATCAGCTTCATCATTTTGACTTGGGCCAAAATCATTATACTCATACTCATATTCAACCTCTTCTCCAACTTGGGCCTCTTCTGCAGCACAATTGAGTTTTGGATTGACAACCACATCGACAAATACATCTGCATCATCAGGCAAGTCTTCAATGACACAACTAGATTGTGTCCATTCCTCTGGCATATTGACAACAAAAAAAGGGTCCTCATCTTCAGAGTTCACAGAGTCAATGTCTACAACTTCAGGACCATCCTCATATCTAATTTCATTGTGATCAAACCAAGGATCTTCATCATTTGATAATGGGTTGACCACTACATCTGCTGGGATAGTTGTATCATCAGGCAACTCTTCTATAGTGCACACCGTCTTCTTAGAAAGTTCTGGGATATAAGGAATTGCATCTTTCTCCTTACTCCATTCCAACTCCAAAGTTCTTTCTGGTTGGACCACAAAAATATCCACTTGTCTATACTTTCTCCTCATCATATCTTCAACCATTTCAATAACTTGTTTATCACCAATTACCATTTCAGCCAAATTCAAATGCTTCTCCTTAGGCTTCCACAAAAAACCCACAGGCAATTTATACCCTAAGCATTGCACCATCCAATCCAACTCATATCTACTGAAGTAATCAGTGTGATTCCAGTCAAAAAAAGAAACTTTACCTCCATGATACCTTTTGTTGCCAAATGGAGTGAAGAAATTTCCTTCATGGTGCATTGCCACAGTAAAATGGCCCCCACACAGATCTAGCATATCAGATAATAAAAAAATACAAAGAAAGTTAGTGGGAAAATGGACAAACTCATGTGATATACGACAAAACACATTACCCAAACAAAACAAAGAATATCCCACAAAAGTACATGCACAACACAGTCAGGGGCTTACCATATCCAAGGGGTTCTTCGTCCTCAGTCCGAAGCATGGGCATTTTGTTCCAGTTCCTCCTCCTACTTCGTCGTCGTCCTCAATCCGAAACGGTAAAAAGCAGGGGGTTCTTCGTCCTCATTCTTCGTCGTCCTCCTCAATCCGAAATGGTAAAAAGCAGGGGGTTTTTCGTCCTCAGTCTTCGTCGTCGTCCTCTGTGATCTTCGTAGTCTCAAGAAATTAGTTTCAGAAAAAACTTTGAATGTGGGTTTGCCTTTTCTACATGAAATGTGGGTATAAAGAAATCATTCCCTGTTCAAGCCGTTGGAAATTTTTTTTTTGATTTGCAGTTAATATTTTAAAGCACATGTGTCTGGTTTTGTACACGCAATTGGCCACGTAAGCGTTTTTAACGCTGTTAGGGGTAAAGTAGTGACGGAGACACAGTTCATGTGGGTTTGAGTATATTCACCGCGAAAAATAAAGATTAGGTGTATAAGTGGAACACCATGTAAACATTGGGTATTTTCGCCGGTAATAACCCAAAAAAAAAAGAGTTGTTTGGTAGGACGGAAAAATGGAAAAAAGTAAATTGGAGATAAAAAAGTCTCCAATAAATAACTAAAAGTAAAAAAAAAAATTAATGGCATGGTATTGTTTTTTGTTTTTTTGCTTTTAAAATTGTGTTTTTAGAAATGAGAACAGAAAACAATTTTTGTAGTTTTAATTAATATTTTTTAAAAATAATATTTTAGTTTTTTTTTAAAAAAAAATCTTAAATAAAAAATTAATAAATATATTTACATATAGAAAAATCTTTTAAAATTTTGTAATAAAATAATGTGAAATAAAAAGTGATGAAAAAATAAGGAGAGAAAAACTAAGAAGAGAAATTTTGAGGAATAAAAATTAAGAAGAGATAAATTGATGCAAAAAAAAAATAAAAGAGAAAATGACGAGGTAGAAAAAATAAGGAGGCAGAAAATGAGGATATAAGAAGTAATGAGAGAGAAAATAATGAAAAGATAAGTGATGTTAGAGAAAGTAAAAGAAAGAAAAAGTAAGAAGAGATAAATTAATGAGAGAGAAAGTGATGTGAGATAATAATAATTAAAAATGTTATGTGAGAAAAAAATTGACAAAAAAAATTAAGAACAACTAAAAACAACTTTATGTTGTTCTTTTAATTTTTTGTATTTTGTAACTTTATTTTTAAAAATTGTTTTATGAAAACAATGTCAAACACTTCTACTTGTTTTTAGAAAACAATTTTCAGGTTTTAAAAACAAAAAATAATCTTTTTGTTAAGGAGTTAAACACCCTCAATTTTTTGTTGTTATCAAAATTTTCTATTTTTTGTAACTTTGTGTTTTAAAAAATGTTTTTTTTTTAAAACAATGTCAAATACTCATACTTGTTTTCAAAAAAATAATTTTTAACTTTTAAAAGCAAAAACAATTTTTTTAGTTAAAAAGTAAAACACCATCAAATCTTTCTCTTTTTTCAAATGTTGCAAATGTACAACACAACTCAATCACAACAAAGATAGTAATAAAGCATAGAAAACTAAATAATTTAATACAAATAATAAAATTGGAACAATAATGTCGAAGCAGTGAAAACAAATGTTCTAATAAATGTTAGAATAATGTTGGAGCCAGAATCCTAACATAAAATAGTTTGGGTTGGAGCCAGGACATGGTAAGTATATAGTCTGGGTTGGAGCCAGGATATGGTAAGTATATAGTCTGGGCTGAATCCAGGACAATGGAAATATAGTCTGGGTTGGAGCCTGGACATGGTAAGTATATAGTCTGGGATGATGCCAAGACAATGCTAATATAGTTCGGGTTGGAGCCAGTGCAATGGTAATATGGTCCAGGTTGGATCCAGGACATGGTAACAATATAGTCTGGGTTAGAGTCAGGATATTGGTAATATAGTCTGGGATGGAGCTAGGACATAAATGATAGAAATAGGTTTAGGCCCGACTCCCTTTCTTTTGATTCATTGATTAGTTATGATAATTGTTATATATGTTGAATGTTCTGGGATTCTCTGAGTGCATGTTATCATGATATGTGTAACGTTGTTTGTTAGGTACAATCAAAGTATTTGATTTTGATTTGGCTATTGTTTGAGAATTGTATGATAGGGTTGGGATTTATCCAATACCCTAATGATCGATAGTGATAACTACCTTCGGGAAACTTGTTACTGGGTTTAGTATATTTGTGTGCAAGGCTATTCTTACTAAGCGTTTTTGCTTGCATAGTTGTTTCATGTTGTAGGTAAGTGCAAAAGAAAAGTGTAGTAGTGATCGCTGGAGTCTGCTTATTGATATGTGCATGTGGCCCGACCTAGGGAGGTTTTTTATGGAACACCATTTTGAAAAGAAATGTTGGGAGCTTATTATTTATTTTATGACATTTGTTTTGCTTAAACTTTGTGAAAGAGTATGTCTAATTCTGTTTGCTGAACTAAAAGTTTGCGGACAGGATCTTTTAAAAGTTTTTTTTATATGAATTTTCGGTACGATGAGTTAACAGTAAATTTTTTTAAATTTTCGCATGATTTGGTCATGTATGTTTTTAGGGTCGTTACATCATCATGAGACCCAACATCCAATGTCGACTAAAACAATAATAAATTATAATTATTATAAGATTAAAATCCAAACATAGTAGTGATAATAGTTATGTAGTCCGTTCATACTCAACAATCAAAGGAATGAAATATATTTGGCTTCGTCTATCCATATTTATCATTCATTTGGCTATAAGGTCCACCGTATTATGTTTCCTTTCATCATTACTAATAGAAAGATGTTAGGTGTCAAAAAATTTGTATAGCTGTCGTGAATTTGGGTGCATACTTTCCCAAATGCACATGTAGAATCAATCATGCATATTACATATCCAAAAATATTTTCAATTAATAAATTAATATCATAAAAAAAATTCGGTAGATTTTCCTCAGTTTCTATAGCATATCCAAAATTATTAGTACATATAAATTCAATTCAAACAAAACACACAACAAACAACATGCATACTTTCGTCTATAAACCACCGCAACACACATAATTCACAGAACCTACTTCACTGCGACACACATGTTCTCAACCTTTTGTTATCTCCGCAACACACAATTTTATCTCAGAACCTACTTCACTACGGATAAATATCTAATATATTCAAACTCCTCTAACAGTTTGTTATCACATAACATATTGAGTTCAAGTTGAATTGATACATACCTCATACCAAACATCATAGATGGGGTCCAATATTATCCATGGCGGTTGTTTATTGTCATCTCATTAATTTGTCATCTACAACATATAAATCAATTAGTATTATTTTAAATTAATGAATTACACAAATAAATAAACACAAGTATTATATAACTTATGATTCATGTTTTATTTTCTTTTTGGTTGATTCACAATCGACCCATGTTCCTTCTTCGATGTCGTTTCTAAGATAATCATGATCATCGGTGTCGCTATCGCTATCATTATCATTATCCTGAATATTCTCAACTTGTTCATGTATCGGTTGTCCAACAATGAAATAGTCATGATATAAATCATCATTTTCATCGTCATCTTTTCTGAGAACTTCCTCTCGGGAACTGATAAAACGATTGACCATTTATCATTAACTGGATCAATTATATAAAACACTTGTTTTGTTTGGGCAGCCATGAAAAAATGGTCCTTCATGCTTCCCTTCTTACTTAAATCAACCAGAGTGAATCCAAGTTCGTCAGTTTTAACTCCAGTATTGTTGTCTACCCAAGAACATTGAGGAATACGAAATAATGAATAATCTATCTTCTGTATTTCTTCAACAATCCCGTAGTATGTCATTGTACCTAAAATTGGGTTATTATCTTTTGCACCGGCAAAATTTATAGCTTCTGCAACTATACTTTCTCCACTATTTTGAACTAGTCGAGCATCATCTCTTGAGTTAGTATGAAATCATTTCCCACCGAAATGTAAGCTTGGTGCTTTATTACATCAATGCTTGCTCCAGGAGATATGCGCTTGACTCAATCGATACTCCATGATTTTGTTCTCCCAACTCGTCAAAATTGTATTCTTTAGCCGCCGACAAAACATTTTAATATGCTCATCTATAACCCATTTATGCTTATTTTCAATCTTGTTTGGAATCATCGACTGTAATAACTCCATGTGATCACTAAAACAGAAAAAAGAGTACAAAAAAGTTTAAACAACAAAAAGAAAATCACTACTCTAATATATATGATTGAAATGTATTCTCTACTTACATTAAATATGATTGAATCTTGGGATTATTTTCCATCACAACTAATTGAGCTTGATATAATTCCACCCTAGATATGGTGATCACTGTTATGTTCCCTCATAGTCCTTTATCAACCCCATCTGAGTTATTCTGTGGCATGTTGATTCCGATTGCCTCAACCCCACTCATGTATTCTGAGAAAAATTATACTGCCTCTTCCAATATATAACATTCAACCATGCTAGCTTCAGGACGATAGTGATTACGCACATAACTTTTCAACACCTTCATACTCCTTTCAAATGGATACATCCATCTCGCCCAAACTAGTCCACAACTTGGCTTCCCTTACTAGATGAACCATTAAATGTATCATAGTGTCAAAGAAGGATGGCAGAAAAAAAATTTCAAGGTTGCATAGAGTTTCCACTATCTTACAATGCAATGCATCCAATTTTTTCATATATAATTCTTTTTCGCATAAATGATTGAAGAATATGCAAAAAATTGTTAAACAATCTCGAACTTTTTTCGGTAAGATTAACCGGATGGCAATCAGAAGTAATTGTTGCATTAATATATGACAATCATGTGGTTTCATACCCATCAGCTTCAAATCCCCCATGGATACCAAGTTACGAATGTTAGATGAATAGCCATCAGGCACTTTCATCTCTACAAATGGTTTACATACAACTTTTTTCTATTCTCTGGACAACGTGAAACAAGAAGGAGGTAAATATGTGCGTTTACCTTTCTCTTCGGGTGCTAAATCAATTCATATACCCATTTCAACAAGATCTAAATGACTAGTTAAACCATCCTTAGTTTTACCAGGAATATAAAGTAATGTAACTATAATACTTTCGCACACATTTTTTATATGTATGACATCCAAACAATGTCGAATAAGTAAATCTTTCTAGTAAGGGAGACGAATAAAATTGAATTCCTTTGGAAACATCCATTTACTTTCTTATTTTTCTTCATTTTTCCACACTTGAAATCAATTTTCTCTACTTCTTTAAGAATTTTTTGCCTCGAAAGTGGAAAAGGAGCAACACCTTGTCCTTTATCACCATAAAATGCTTTTTTTTTTTCCTATAATGATGATTTAGGGGCAAGTATCGTCTATGACTCATATAATACATTTTGTGCCCATTCGACAGATGAAGAGCCCTTGTGTTAGTGCAACATATTGGAAATCCTTGGTAACCTTTTGTACTTAACCCTGATAAATTACCATTAGCCAGGAACTCATTAACAGACCACAACAACACAACTTTTAAGCTAAAGACTTCTTTTTTAAAACCGTCATATACCTCAACACAATTTTCGTACAAATCACTACAAGAATAAAAGCTATTTATTACGTTTGGTTGATAGCGCTTAGCCACCTAAGCTATAAATAACTCCCCCCAAAAAAAAAACAATTAGTACAGGCGCGAAATGAAAAACTAAAAGTCGCGGGTCTTAGTATTTTCAGTTTCCCGCTCGCTAACAAATAATACCACACTCCCATTTTCTCTTTTCATCTAGGTTTAGTTATGCTATTCTCCATCTGACATTGCTCTCTCTCTTTCAAATTAGGCAAAAATTTGATTCTAACATTGCTCTACCCCTTTCTTCTTCTCCACCCCCATCGCTTCTTCTCCTCCTCCCTGCTCTGCACCTCTCAGCCTTTCTTCATCCTTCTTTTTTTCTTTCATCCATGCGCTAAAGCTACGAATGGGTATCCTCAACGACTTTGGCCTCGTGGTTGTGACGAATCTAGGTGCTTGTGGTCTTGCGGGGAAGGACAACTCTAGTTTGCTCTTGGGTTCGGCGAGGGGTCCAACTCGTCTTCACGGTAAAGTGCAGCTGGTGTGAGACAGAGGTTTTTTCTTCTGCCCTCTCTTTTTGTTTTCTTTGTTTAGAGTTATGCATTTCTAGTTTTCTCTGTGCGGTTGGAATTTTTTTTTCGAATTCATAGTTTATGGGATTTGCAACAAAGTTTCAGTAGGATTTTTCTACGAGTTTTTTTTTTTTTTTTTTGCTTCAGATTTAGGATTATATTTCATAGCCATGAGTTTTTTCTATGATAGATTTTATTGTATGTTTTGATTTGTGAGTATCATATTTATGAATTTGTTCTAACTTTTGTTTAAGATTTGTGTATCAAAACTGGTTTTGGACTTTTTTTGTTTACTTTTTAGTAGATTTTGTTAGTTTTGCCTCTAATTAATGGTGTTGCCTTTGAGTTTTTAGTAGATTTTTATGTTTTAGAGAGTTTTTTAAGGGGGTTTGTAAATCTGTTGTAAGGATTTGGTAATTTCGTATGGTCATTGCTCTTGATGCAATAGCCGTATTGAGGTCTTTGGGTGGTTTCTGTTTTATATTGGATATTGATTTAAATTGTGACTTTGAGTTTGAATGTGTAGAGTCCAAGAACTTTACTTAGCTAAGATAGATAGTAGTATTATAGTATTTATATCATTATCTTTGTAACTGTGGATTTTTGGTTCAGACCGGGAATTATTTGGACACTCATAGTAGTACTTGTAGATTTTCTAAGTTTAACCTATAGTTTAAGAATATTAAGTTTAACCTAAGGTTTGATTAATATGACTGATATTAAGGATAATATTTATTATACTATAAGGTTTAGATAACAACCAATAGGATTTTAAGCACATGTTATGTATGGATGATTAAGGATTAAGTATTTTGAGGATTAAATTTAATAAAGGAAAAGTTTGAATGCTATAAGGTCAGTCAGCAGCTTTGAATACGTTGAGGGCTTAGTCAAGGCTGTTTACTCCATTCAAAATTAGCTAAAAATGTGTAATTTCGTGTTTAAATAATCAGCATGTGTCGATATATCGCAGCTATAGGGGACGATATATCGCAGCACGTAGATACGGAAAACACGAGACGATGCACGACAGCCTCGGGTATACTGGCCCAGGCGATATATCGCCTACAAGGGGCGATATATCGCCTCATTCAGTATATTTTGAAACATTTTGAATTCTTTTTCCATTCAGCCATTCAACCACTTGATAAGTCCAACACCTTTTTGAACGAGTCTTCAGCCTCTACTGAACGATTATTCAAATTATTTTCACCTAAAAAGCTATTATTTTTATTCAAGTAAAATTAAGATCCTTTCATTCCTAAACTCTATAAATAGGACCTAGTACCCAGCCATTATTCATCTTTTGCTCTAAGTTCAGAGGCTGCAAGTGCTAAGTGAGTGTGAGAGTGTAAACACCTGGGTTGGGGAATCATAAGCTTGATCATCATAAGCTTATCAAACACTTTGGGAAGTAAGGTTTTATAGTATTTCGATTTGAGGTGTAGATTGGTCTTACAAGTCTTCAAGGTAACCCAAAACTCTAGTTCATTTCTGTATTTGTTCTTCTAAGTTCTCATAGTCTTCTACTTAGCCTCTAACCTTAATTTTTATTTTGGTTGGGGAATCTAAGTTCTTAAGCAAAAAGGTTTTGGTAAGTATGTTTCTCAAAGGTTTAGTCCTTCCATTCCTTTCATTTCTTTTTCTTCAAATCTACTCACCCTGTTATATATGGTTTTAGGAGTGTTCCAAAAGTCCCAACTCTGTCCTCACATCCCGGTAACTTTGGTAAGGAAGATAGGATAGAATCTATATGTTATATGCTTATGTTATCTTATGTTTCTTATGTTATGATAAGTGTTATGATATGTATGTTTGTAGGCTTGGGCATATGACCCATATGACTAACAAGACCCCAAATAGATTATGGGCATATGACCTACTTAGCTAGTAGGACCCCACTAATCTCATGGGCATATGACTTGTTTAGTCTATGGGACCCCAAGTAATAATGGCCATTATAGTATGTGTATGATAAGGTGTTATGTTATATCTTTATGTTTCTTATCAAATTTATGTATATGAAGTATGTGTTAGATTTTCCTTGCTGGGCATTAGGCTCATTCCTTTTTGTTTATATGTGCAGGAAAATAGCTATTAGTGGCGGTAAGGTTCGTGGATGCTTGGAGATTGTGTATCGATGGTGAATGGATTCAAGGAGTCGAGAGTTCGATTTCGAGGATGTAGTCTTTCATTTATGGGTTTATGTGTAATTTTTCCGCACTTGCTATGTAACTCCTTTATTTTAAATTATGTTTTGTTTTTAAGACAATGGGATCCCATATCCTTCTTGGTATTTTTGTAAGTAACTCTTATTTTTACAAGTTTCCTAATAAAATTATGGTATTTTTGCAATGTAAGCTTTACCAAGGATTTGTATGTATAGTTTCGTTAATGGTCCAAAAGTCTAGAGTAGTTGGGTCGTTACAGAATGGCAGTCCATTGTTATTAAAATTGTTTTACAAACTATAATTAGTTTAGATCATAATGATTTTTCTTATGAAGGAGATCTTGAGGTTTCTCTTTGATTTCAGCTAGCAATCTTTTAACTTATCTGTATACCTATAACTATTAAATCATATATATTCACTTAAG
This sequence comes from Humulus lupulus, assembly GCF_963169125.1. NCBI lineage: Eukaryota > Viridiplantae > Streptophyta > Magnoliopsida > Rosales > Cannabaceae > Humulus > Humulus lupulus. The sequence continues at coordinate 120,567,163 of NC_084794.1, forward strand.
CAAAATAATTTTACAAATGTTCTATATTACTTCATGGATCTATCATGTTGTATGTTGTTTCTATATTGCTTCGTATATATGTTTCTATTTTTTTGTGCATATAAAGTGGAATGTTTAAATATTTTGTGTGCATATAAATTGTAGAAGGTTGGCATAATTATTGTGCACTAAGAAATGTATAATCAAAGCTATTGTCCTTTTCTTCTTAGTTACTTGTATGGTTTTAAATTTGGTTAATTGATATTACTTGATTTTGTTGTATAGGTTTTTACTGGCCTTCTTTTTTTATGTTAGTAATACTTTTGTTTTTTTACTAGGGTTTGGTGATGGATAACTTTAGAATTATGGTTGTTTTAAGTGTCGTTTACCTTTATTCTCTTTTTTTTAAATTTTTTTTTGGAATGGTTATTAGGGTTATCCTTTTCTCCCCCGCTTTTTTAGGGATAAGATACTTTCTTAGTTTGATGGAAAAAAATTATGTTCTCGCTCTTTATTCATAAACAAGTGTTGGTGACTGTGCAAAGGCTCCATGGATCTTAATGTGATTGCACAGGTTTCTTCTTTTCATGATTAAATTAGCTTGTGATTCCCAAATATCTTGGCTGATTTGAGACGATTTCAATATTTCTAAGTGAAAATTATAAGTGATATTAAATTTTAGAATGTCAATGGTTATTTTTAACACTGTCTCATCCTTTTTTGCTGCTAATAAATACAAGGAATGAACCTAAGCAATGAGAAAGTTAGATTAATGGGTTTTTGGAAATAGGGGTATTTGTTCGGAGTTTCTTTTTATTAAGTTAAATGTTATAATGTTTTTATTTATAATGAAATGAAACTGTTTGATAAAAGGCCTGAAAAAGATATTTTGTTGTGGAATGTCACACTGTTAATAATTTGTTTTGCTCATATTGTTAAAACTTATTTTTGATGTATATAAATATCTCACTAATATGCTACAAAGTGTTGAATATAAATAAAGACACATTGAAGAAATGATCAAAAAGAGAATTCTTGAAGTAGGTACATCATTAACTTATAATTATCCATATTCAGTTTGGACTTCAGATATTGTATTTATCTTTTTGTTGGTGGTGTATTGTTTAGAAATTATAATGAGATGACAATGGTATACAAGCTTGACGTTCTTTGTATTTATATGGTCATATTGAGGAAGAATACTCAAAGCTTAGTCCTGTGGACTCAGGAAAAAGAAGATGGAAGCTTGTTTTAGATCTTGAGCAAATAAGTTCCTCCTGGTGTGCTTATGGAATTGATTTGTATGGTAAGTTTATTCCATCAAAAGTTAATCTATACAATTCCTTTTTTTCCCTCATGGCTGTGTATATTTCTGTAGTGTTACTTTTTGTTTATTATTCTTATTTCAAATTGTTTAGTTATATTATTGAGGTTATTTGATTTATTGGTTCACATCAATAAGATATTAAGATGTTTCCTTAATAATAAAGCCTCTGTTGTAAAGTGTGTAGTAATGAGATTTGATGCAAATATGAGTTGATAGTAAATTTATTTAGCAAGCTTGTTAACGTGTGGATTTTTTTTTTGTTGGATTGTTAGATAGGATTTTTATAATATGATTTAGACTAGTAGATCTTTTTTTTTTTGTCTTTTAAATTTTAGATTATGTATCGAGCTCTTATTTTGCTTTGTGGGAAGTTAATATATGTGGCTTCCTTTTGGGCCTTTTCTTTTTATTTGCTCCTAAGCAGTTGCTTCAACTAAATTGAGGAAGATATTGAGCTCCTTTGCCATATTGGCCATGAAAATGTAAGGACTGTTAAGAATTAGAATAGCTCCTTAAGCTCTTAGCCATTTGACAATTGTGCACATTGCAGAGAGTTAGAGACTAATAGTCAGTCATTAGTGACACATTGCGTGTTTTTTTTTCTTTTTCTTATTGGCAGTAAGCAACTTGTGATTTGTACTTACAGTTGTGTGTATTCCAAGCAAATTTATCTTGTGATTTGTATTGGGGTCATCCATGATTTTTACAAATGTTTTTATTAATATTAATAATTGAATCCTCTCTCTAGGAAATAGAAAGTGAAAAATTATTTTATTTCGTTTAATATTTTGTTTTCCCCTGTTTGGAATATTTCTTGCTTAATTGAGGAAGTTTTAATGTTCACCTTGTTCATGACTAGAATTTTCATGTATTAATGATCTTGTCGTTACTAAGACGTTTGATGAGTCCTTGAGACTTTTTCTTTTGCAAGTTCATTTCTTTTTAAACTTAAATATAATGGACATGTTCACAATGATTAATTGATATTGGGTTTTACTTTTCTAATATTATACGAAGCCCCCCATAATTTTATTTGCTTAAAGATTTGGTTCTTAATTGTTAAATCTTGCTCATGCATAGTAATGTATTTTCATATAAATTGTTTGGTTAGTAAGTAGTATTATAAAATAATTATTTTTGTCCTTATTCAAATTTATAGTAAATTCTAATCTTTGATAGTTTGCTACATACACTATATTTAGTAAAGTTTTCACTCTCTTATTAGTCTATTTTGCATCAAAGAGATTCTACAGTTGGAATACTGATATAGTTTAGACCATTGCGATTTTCACTTACTTTACTAATTTTGAACTCATTAATGACTAGTTCAGAAGAGAATTTGGGTTTAGATTCACACTAATGAACATGACTATTTCATATATGTTTCATATCTTGCAAAGCTTCTTTGTTATGGTTTATACTGTGCATATTTTTGTTTAATCTAACATTACTTACTTTAGTAGTGTTGGGTTTCATTGCTTTTTGTGAGACATCATGAAATCTAATTCATCACTAATTAATGGGCTCTCTAAAGCTAGCTTCAATACAATAAAAGAAAAATTCTCTAGATTTTTTTTATTTGTTTAGGATTTTTAATACGAACAATGTATAAGTATATGTTGAAACTGATGTTTGATTTGTTAGTTGACATTTTGAGTCTAACAATGTATATTATTGTGTTATTAATATTAATAGTATAAGCACTATGAGTATTTCTATATGATGAAGGAATACTTGTCTTGTATTGTATACCATTTTGATCTTAATTTTTCCGTGTTTAAGGATCTTATTATATTTTTATTTTACTAAGTGATTTACATATTTTTTTCACTTTAATTTCTAGGTCTTTGTGCGTTTGGAGTTTTGATGGTTATGAATATCTTTGTGTAATGTGTTAAAGCTTTTTATTTTAATAATGTCTTATGTTATAGCTTCACTGATTTTTGCTTGAATATAACTTCCTTCTTATCCTAAATTAAAAAATTACAAACATACACTAAGGACTTTCAATTTTCTTGTACTCTTGTCTAATTATTTATTTACAATGAATATAATTTTGGAATTTTTATAATGGAATTTACAATTATGTGTAAATTATAAGTCTTATGTTGTCTACTCCGTAGGGATCTGGTGAATGCTTTTGTAGCCATTTCTTTGGGTGCACCAATAGGTATGCTACTTGCAAGCTTGGCATGCTATTCTATTTTAGGTATGCCACATTCTGTGTTTTTTTCTTTATTTTTTTTTAGACAACTTGCAGTTTTTTTCTTCTTTAATAAATATTGATATCAGAGATTAATTTCTATTACTGCAGCTATTTTGTGGAGGACTAGCTAGATCCAAAATTTCCATTATATTGTGTTTAATTACATGATTTTAATGAATTTTTTTTAATAATAGAATAGTTTATAATCCAATACCCATGTTTCCTTAATAGAAGTTGCTTAGTTTTATTTTCACTGCTAATGATTGTGATTTTGTATGGTGGAATAGATTAAAATTTTAGTTCTATTTTGGTTTAATATGACACATATTCATAATATAGCCACAATTTTGTGTGATTTTGAATTAAAAACTTGTAAACTTGGGTTTCTAAAAGTTTGGAGAATGATGCTGAAAACTCATGTATATTGTATGTTGTAACCCAACATTTTTTCTCTCTAATTTTCTCCCTTTCACCTCTGAATTTATCTGTTTGTTTGTAGAAATATCACTACTTCTTGGCCTTTTCTTTTTAATAGACTCATAATACCGAGCTAGAAGATGAACCTCCAACAAAAAGATGACTTTCATCAGCCTTTGTCAAGGTATAAAGAAGAAAGTCTTGTGTTTGGCTTTAGAATTATGCTACTGAATCTTTTTGTCATTTTTGAAATTCCGTTTTTTATGATTATTAACTTAATTATTTAAATTAAATAATTAATTGTTGTACTGTTACAGAAATGCTTAAACAGACATAGAGACTGTTTAAACAGAAACCAGATATGTTTAAACAGATTATCAATAGAAGATAAAAACGAACATAAAGTAAAGAACACACGAAATTATACGTGGTATCAACAATCTTTGCAGATTGCTACTAGTCCACAGGGCCACGCCCAGAGAATGAAATTTATTAAGAGAATATCTAAATGATTACAAAACCAAATTGACTTATACAAATAAATACTCCATCTTGAATTTGTCGCAACTGTTGTAATCTAAACTCCTAATCAAATTTCTGAAGTGCTGAGATCTTGAACTCCCTTCAAATCATAACACTAGCACTTTTCCTCCCAAAAAGTGACTCATGAGCAAGACTTCTCCTGAAGCTTGATGAACGATGTCCAAGTGTGTTCAACCTGCACAATTAGCATAAAGAAAACAATACAGAAGTACACTGTAATAAACCACTAAGAACTTGCTGGACTCAAGTTCTTCACACAATAAAAATTCTCTCTAAAACATGAAATACCCAAGAGAGATAGGATAAAAAAATGACCTAAGGATGTCTATATACCCTTTAGATCCATTTAGGTCGTGGAAAACAAATCAGAAACCAATCAGCCAATAAATGGAAAATCTTCCCAAAAAGGAAAGTCAGAATCTGTTCAAACAGACTGGCAATCCGTTCAAACAGATTCATTGAACCTGGATAGATTTTAAACCCAACTTCTTTAAATAAATAAGAAAACAATATATTAATTATCTTTGCAAGCTATACACGGTTTCTAGACAAACAAATCAGATCAAGAAATTAAAATAAATACCAATAATTTCCATATATACAAAAGTCAAGAAAATATATTATTTTATAGGAAATTATATATTTATTTTATTAACATATATAGAATAATCTGATTAGAAAACATTTCACAGCAAAACAAGAACAAAACCATTTAAAAAATACATCCATAATTAATTTTGTCAATTTTATCAAATATGCAAATAAATGATTATACAATTTTCATTAATCTTTATGTATCGATATAGTTCTTCAGGTATCATAAATCTGAAAATAGCAATGTTGAGCGTTCCGGAGTTGCTCGGGGATTGAGTGAGATCAGTTTCTTTATTTGAGAAAGATTAAACTTCATATCTTGTTAGATGAAACTTATGTCTATTCTTGATTATCTGAATTCAGGGCATAACACTAAATATTTTGATACATTTTGTATTTAAATATAATATGTAGCATCTCAAATTTACTAGTAAGGCTTAGGGCCTTGACTAGCGTGCCTGGAGGGAAATAATGTATTTACTTTATTAATATGAGAATTTTATAAATATGTGATTAGAAATGCATGTTTAGGTGAACTAAATATGCATGTGGGCCCCATTTGGTTGTTAGGGGCATATTTGTAATTTTAGCCTGTTGAGGGCATAACTGTGATATTTGTATATACTGTGATTAATACCACGTGTGACTGGTGATATAATTGTGATGCAAGATCCAAGACAGTCCTAGAGAGCAGTTTAGCTAGAAAGTCACAACGGGGTCAACTACCTGGCTCGGAAAGAGCCCAGGGGTATTTTGGGAATATTATAACTTGAGTACGGGAATTATTGAGTAATGGTTAGTAGCTTATTAATAATTTGGTAAGTCGAGATTAAATGAGGATTTATAGGAATACATGAGGATTTAGCGGGATTTGGGTGAAATGACAGAATTTCCCTTGAGGTTGTATAAGAATTTTATTAAGGGAAAGGGACAAATGGTAATTTGGTCTTAGGAGAGGAGAACTTTGGCTAAGGAGAATTCATTTACTTCATTTACACTTAGGCCTAATCTGAATATTTTGTTGGAAGTCTATAGAGAACCAAAAGCGCAGGACGGAGAAGATGAGCTGATTTTCTTTGAGAACAAAGAAGGAATTCAGGACTGAAGTTGGGGCAACTAGAGTCAAGCATAGGTCAAGATTAATTCAGAGGTAAGGCTTCATCTCTGATTTTGAGCCTCCTTGCATATTTTTGAGAATTTGGATTGAGTGCTGAAAATTGGAATTATGGCTTAGTGATTGTGAGGTTTAGCTTGGGAGTCAAGGGATTTAAGCTTGGAATTGGACTTGGAGGTAGCTCAAGGTCGAATCCATGTTTGAGGTAAGAATTTCGTGTATCCCTGAAGTTTATTTGCTGGTGTGGTTTAAGATTTCTGAAAGGTGGTTTAAATATTGTAAAGTGTGGTTTAAGTTTGTAGAGTTTTAAACCACTAGGTGATTCTTGGGTTTGATTGTTGTGTTTGGGCTTGTTGTTGATATTTCTGAGTTGCCACACTATTATTTGGGGTTTTAGGTTGAATTGGGTCTTGGGTGTACCTTGGTATTGATTTGGAAGAGTTTTGGCTCGGGAAAAATGTTGGGAAAAACCCAGTTTTCTGGGTGTGCGTATGAGCTTTGCGGCCTTGTTCTTCCATGCCGCGGCGCTAGGTTGAATCAGGACACGGGAAGCTTGTTGGGCGTCGCGGGCCTTATAGGGCTATGCCGCGACGCTAGGCCAATTTCAGGAGATGGGATTTTGGGTTTTTAGGGTTTTAGCTTAGGGGGCTCGGTGGGCTCTTTCGCTACCTTGTGTGGGGAAACGGGAGGTCCCGAGAGCACGGGATTGGTTCAGGGAGATGATTGTGAATTGGTTAGTAATGAGAGTGCTATGTATGTGTTGTGACTAGGTTTTCAGTGAGGCTCGTGTTAGAGGACTGTGATCGGGATTTCGCTGCTCAAGAAGCTTAGGACATAGGTAAGAAAACTGTTGTACCCATAGGGTAGGGTGAGGCCCCATAGTTGTGTTGCAGGGCACGACCCTATGTGATTGTGTGCAGGGTGTAGCCCCATTGATTATGTTAATATATGTTTAAGTATTTGTTTAATTATGCTTTGTGTGCATATATGTGAATGAACGACAAGAGTCGGGAACGGTGAAGGTCGAGAACGGCAAAGGCCGGGAACGACGGAGGCCGAGAGCAGCAATGGGCTAGGAGCAGCATTTAGCGCATGGAGTGTGAGTTGCCAGGGTGAGACCCTAAATGATACCTGGGATATCCTCACAGTGCAGATCGCGAACCCAGGGCCTGGTAAAGCGCCTAGGACGGCATGGTCGTATGTGTTTAGCCAGTTGGCGGATTTGTTATATGCTGAATGATTGATATGCATACGCTATTTATTTGTGTGGAGTTTTCTTATTGGGCTTTGGCTCACGGGTGCTCTGTGGTGCAGGTAAGGGCAAGGGGAAAATTGACCAACCATGAGTATGGAGAGCGTGAGGCGACGTGTACATGTTTGGTTTGCCTAGCTGCCACGGCCAGGGGTATTTTGGGGAGATGTTTTATACTAAATCTTATTTTGTCGTGTAGTCGACTCTAATCATATTTTGAGTTGTAAATATTTATAAACAGTATTTTGGGATCCCAAATGTTAAACATTTTATAATCTTCAATGAATGAGTACATTTTCAAATTATGTGATTTTAATACAATTTAGTTACACTTTTGACCTAAATTCTTGATTAGCAAGTTAAATGCACATTTTAAACTCACTTAGTAACGACTCTAAGGTAGTAGGGCATTACAACTTGGTATCAGAGCGAGGCAAGGTTTATGGTTCCTGGAGATTGACCAAACATGTACGCTCGTTGTCAGTGACAAGCTTGACTCAGGGTTGGTTGGTAGTAATTGATTTATACGATTGAATTGTATGGTTGATTATGTGCTTACATGCTCTGTTTGCCTGCTTATTTCATATAAAGCATGATGAATGAGTTAACATATGCATGATGCCAGGGCATGGCCTGTTGAGTGTTATATACTATTTGTATGTTATGTGGATTGTTGTTGTGGTTGACTGATATGAGTTGGGAGGTGGTTTTGGATGTTGTTATCTTGCATGATGAGCTACGTCGTTGATCGCAGACATATTGTTGTGATGCCTCGACAATCATCTAGACTCCGCAACAGTAGGGCCGAGGATGACAACCAGGGTCAGGACCCTCCACCTGCCCCACAGAATTGGCAAAAGATGTTTGCCGAAATGGAAGCATGGCTGCAACGAACAGAGGAAGAACTTCAACAATTGAGGTAGCATGCCCCTTCTCAGGCCACTGGGTTGCTAGTTTAGCAGGCTATGGCGCTAGTGCCAGTTCAGCTTGTTATGGAGAGGTTCAGGAAACAGCATCCTCCCACCTTCGAGGGTGGACCAGACGCACTGTGGGCAGAGCAGTGGATGAATATAATTTCCTCTATCATGGATTTTATGAGGGTGGAAGGGAATGAGAGGGTAGCTTGTGCCAGCTACATGTTCAGAGAAGATGCCTGCATTTAGTGGGATGTAGTGACTCAGAGGAGGAATGTGGTAGTTATGACTTGGGAAGAGTTCAGAAATATCTTCAATGAGAAATACTACAGTGTTGCAGTCCGAGCTATGAAGGTTGATGAGTTCATCAACCTGACCCAGAACTGGTTGACCGTTACCGAGTATGCTCTAAAATTTGACCGGTTGGCAAAGTTCGCGCTGGATTTGGTGCCGATTGATGCGGCAAGAAGAGATAGATTTGTACAGGGGTTGAATGTTATGATCGCCCGTGATGTGAAGATTACCTTGGACCCAGAGACTACTACTTATGCTCAGGTAGTGGACAAGGGCCTTATTGCTGAGGGGACCGAGGATCAGATTTGGATGGAGGGCGCTGCTAGGCGCGATGCCAGGAGGACGGTGCCTCCTTTTATTGGATCTAGTTGGGGTAGTGGCCCCAGTGAACAAAAGAGGAAGACCCTAGATTCCATCGTTCCTCCTAGCTCGGATAGGAGGGCCCAAGGTGCATTTAGTGGCCGTCAGGGTGGGGGTGACAATTGGAGATGTTTTTCAGTGTGTCGTAGGTGCAGACGATGGCATAAGGGGGAGTACAGGATCAGGGCCTGCTTTACTTGTGGGAGTGTTAGCCATTTGAAGAAGGATTGTCCGCAAGCCAGAAAAGAGGAGCCGAAGCAGGGTGATAGCCTCGCACCTGGCAGAGTATTCACCTTGACTCAGACTGAGGCGGAGGCTAGCCCCTAGGTCATGACAGGTCAAATTTCTAGTGCTGGTTCTTCTTTTACTGTGTTGATTGATTTAGGCGCTACCCATTCATTTGTGTCTGCTAGAGCGATAGATCAGCTATGTAGACCTAATGATTTGTATGCTAGGAGTTTTCAGACTTTGCTGCCAACTTGGGAACTAGTAGTCTCTAGGAGATGGATTAGAGAATTTCCAGTAGAGATAGACGGTAAGGAATTATATATGGATCTGATTGAGTTAGTGATGGATGACTTCAATATGATTCAAGGGATGGATTGGTTATTGAAGTATGGGGCGATGATTGACTGCAAGCGCAGAATGGTGACTTTTGAACCAAAAGGGGAGGTACCCTTTGTATTCGTGGGGACAGTCAGTGGACCGCAGGTACCTATGGTTTCAGCACTAAAGGCTAGAGACCTGATGCAGGAGGGTTGCATAGGATTCCTAGCAAACATTGTGGATACCTCTAGGATTGTGTCGGTTGGACCGGGTGAGACCAGATTGGTATGTGAGTTTCCAGACTTATTTCTAGTAGACCTGCTGTAGAGTCCAAGAGCTTTACTTAGCTAGTTAGATAGTAGTAATAATAGTAATAGTAGTAGTATTTTTATGACTGTGGATTTTGGTTCAGACCGGGATTTAATTGGACACTCGTAGTAACACTTGTAGATTTTCTAAGTTTAACCTATAGTTTAAGAATATTAATTTTAACCTAAGGTTTGATTATTATGACTGATATTGATGGTGATATTTATTATATTATATGGTTTAGATAGACCCAATAAGATAATAACACTTGTCTTGTGTATGTTTAATGATAATTAAGTATTTTTGAGGAATAAGTTTATTAAGAGTAATATTTGAATATACTAGGGTCTGTCAGCAGCTTTGAAAACATTAGAGGACTTAGTCAAGGCTGTTTACTCAATTCAAATTAGGCTGAAAATGTACAATTTTGTGTTTAAATATTCAACGTATGCCGATATATTGCAGCTATAGGGGACGATATCGCAATACGGGGGTACAAAAAAAAATACGTAACTTCACACGACCAACTTGACGAGCCTCGGGCATACTGGCCCAGGCAATATATCGCCTACTAGGGGCGATATATCGGCTCCTTTGATGGATTTTTGAATGTTTTTGAAAACGTTCTCATTTTAATCTTTAACCTCTTGATAAGTCCAGCATCTTTCTGACCGAGTCTTTAGCCTCTGCTGAACGATAATTCAAATATTTTTCACTTAAAAAGCCATTATTTTATTCAAGTTAAATGAAGATTCTTTAATTCTTGAACTCTATAAATAGGGCCTAGTACCCAGCAATTTATTCATTCATCAAGCTAAGTTCAGAGGCTGCAAGCTGCTAGGTTATTTTTGAGTGCTTAAACACTTGGGTTGGGGATTATAAGCTTAATCATTATAAGCTTACCAAACACTTGGGAAGTAAGGTTTATAGCACATTTCGGTTCAAGGTTTAGATCAGTCATAGAAGCATTCAAGGTATTCCAAACTCTAGTTCATTTTGGTATTGTTTTCCTTAAGTTCTTATAGTTTTCTACTCAGCATCCTAACTTTATTCTTTATTCTTGGTTAGGAAATCTAAGGTCTTGAACATAAGGTTCTTGGTAAGTATCTTTCGATGGTATAGTTCTTTCATTGTTTTCATCCCTTTTTCTTTAAGTATATTCACCTTCCTTTGATGGTTTTTAGGAGTGTCCCAAGGTCCCAAACCTGTTCACATATCCCGGTATTTTTGGTAAGGAAAATAGGATAGGATATAATATGTTATGCTATATGTTATCTTATGATTTATGTGTTATGTTATGTTATGTATAGACTTGGGCATATGACTTGTATACTAACGAGCCCCAATAAATTTATGGGCATATGACTTGCTTAGCTAGCAAGCCCCGCAAATCTAATGGGCATATGACTTGTTTAGTTTACAAGCCCCAAGTAATAATGTCTATTATTGTATATGTGATATATGTTTATGATATGTTTTAGTATATGTTGCGATATGATTTACGTGTTAGGTTTTCCTTACTGGGCATTAGGCTCACTCCTTTATGATTATATGTGCAGGAAAATAGCTTTGGTGGCGGGAAAGGTTCTTGGAAGCTTGGGGATGTGTATTGAGGCGGGATGGAATCAATGGACCGAGCGTGCGATTCGAGGATGAAGTCTCTTTAATTATGGTTTTCTATGTATTTTTCTGCAATTGGTTGTAATAAGTTTTAATTAAGTTTTCATTATGTCAAAGTTATGTTTTGTTTCAAACAATGGGATCCCAATGTCCTACATATGAGTTTTATATAGTTTTAAACCTTTATCTTACAGTTCTGAAAATAAAGATATGTTATTTCAAATGTATGTTTTCGTAAGATTAGTATAGAAGTTAGTAATGGTCCAAAGTCTAGAGTAGTTGGGTCATTATGCCAGGGTTACCTCCGCAGTGAGAGATTGAGTTTGTTATAGAGTTGGTGCCAGGGGCGGAGACAGTACCTAGGACACCTCAAAGAATGGCTCCGGCGGAGTTGAAGGAGTTGAAGATTAAGTTGCAGGAGTTATTGGATTTGGGGTTCATCAGACCGAGTTTCTCGCCATGGGGTGCTCCAGTGTTGTTTGTCAAGAAGAAAGATGGATCTCTTAGGATGTGTAATGACTACAGGGAGCTGAACAAGTTGACCATCAAGAACAAGTACCCACTACTTAGGATCGACGTTTTGTTTGACCAGTTACAGGGGAAAACAGTGTTCTCTAAGATCGGTCTCTGGTCAGGTTACCATCAGTTAAGGATTAAAGAGGAGGACATACCAAAGAGCGCTTTCCGCACGAGGTATGGACACTACGAATTCCTGGTTATGTCCTTTGGATTAACTAATGCCCCAGCAGCTTTTATGGACATGATGAACAGAGTTTTCAAGGACTACTTGGATAAGTTTGTGATTGTGTTTATCGAAGACATTTTGGTATATTCTCAGCCAGAGTTAGAGCATGAACATCATCTGTGTTTGGTATTGCAGCGGTTGAGAGAGCATAAGCTATATGCTAAGTTCAGCAAGTTCAAGTTTTGGCTACCGCAAGTCACGTTTCTGGGCCATATTGTCAGTAAGGAGGGGATTCTGGTTGACCCAAGTAAGATTGAGGCAGTGAGAGATTAGCCTAGACCGAGCAGTGTTCTGGAAGTTAAGAGTTTTCTTGGATTGGCAGGGTATTATTGGCGGTTTGTTGAGGGATTCTCCAAGATAGCTACATCGTTGACTGAATTGACGAGGAAGAAGACTAAGTATGTTTGGACAGACAGGTGTGAGAATAGTTTTAAGGAATTGAAGCAGCGACTGATCACCGCGCCAGTGTTGAGTCTGCCGACGGACAATGAGAAGTTTGTGGTTTATTGTGATGCTTCCAGACAGGGTTTAGGGTGTGTGTTTATGCAAGATAGAAATGTGATAGCCTATGCATCGAGACATTTAAACGAATATGAGCAGAGATATCCCATGCACGATCTAGAGTTGGCAGCGGTGGTATATGGACTTGAGGTTTGGAGACATTATCTGTATGGTGAGAAGTGTGAAATATACACCAACCATAAGAGTTTGAAGTACTTCTTTACTCAGAAAGATCTGAATATACACCAGAGACGGTGGCTGGAGTTGGTAAAGGATTATGATTGTGATATCCTATACCATCCGGGGAAGGCTAATGTAGTGGCTGATGCATTGAGTCGGAAGGGCCTAGGACAGTTGTTCAGTTCGAGGCACATATCTGATAAGTTAGTTTAGGAGATAACTAGAGCGGGTATAGAGTTGGTGGTTGGTCGGTTAGCCAACATCACTCTTCAGTCTACACTCCTTGAGAGGATCAAGGAGGTACATGGGAAGGATTCCCAATTGAGAGGGCACAGAGAGAGTGTCTTAGTCAGAATGACTAAGGACTTTTCTTTCTCGGAGATGGGGTTACTAAAGTACAAGGGTCGGATCTGCGTTCCGATGGATTCTGATATCCAGTGAGAGATCTTGGATGAATCATACACCACTCCCTACTCTTTACATCTGGGTTCGGCGAAGATGTACCAAGATTTGAGAACCTTGTATTGGTGGTCGGGAATGAAGAGGGACGTGGTGGATTATGTGGCTAAGTGCCTAACTTGTCAGCAAGTAAAGGCTGAACATCAGAGGCCAATAGGGTTATTGCAGCCTCTAGGGATTCCAGAGTGGAAGTGGGAAGATATCACCATGGACTTCGTGGTTGGGTTGCCGAGAACCGTAGGACAGCACGACTCAGTGTGGGTGATTGTGGATAGGTATACCAAGTCTGCCTACTTTTTACCTGTCAGGATGACTTATACTATGGAGCAGTATGCCGAGTTATATCTGAAGGAAATAGTTCGACTTCATGGGGCTCTAAGGTCGATAGTATCCGACAGGGACCCCACCTTCACCTCCAAGTTTTGGGAGAGTCTACAGAAGGCTATGGGCACGCAGTTGCGGTTTAGTACCGCTTATCATCCTTAGAAAGATGGACAGTCTGAGAGGACGATTCACATACTGGAAGATATGCTACAAGCCTGTGTGCTAGATTTTGGGGGATCTTGGAGTAAGTATCTCCCTTTGATTGAGTTCTCGTACAATAACAACTATCAAGCGACTATCGGAGTAGCTCCATATGAAATGTTGTACGGGAGGAAGTGTAGATCACCTATCCATTGGGATGAGATGGGTGAGAGAAGGTACTTAGGTCCTGAGATGGTTCAGAGGACCAATAAGGTGATTGAAAAGATTATAGCTCGAATGCTCACCTCCTAGAGTCACCAGAAGAGTTACTCTGACCTGAAACGCAGGAGCGTAGAATTTCAGGTCGGTGACCATGTGTTCCTTAGAGTTTCACCTTTGAGAGGAGTGAAACAGTTTGGTGTTCGGGCCAAGCTGAGCCCTAGGTTTGCTTGTCTCTTCGAGATTCTGGAATGAGTTGGAGAGGGAGCTTACAGATTAGCGATGCCTCCAGCTCTATCGGGGGTTCATGATGTGTTTCATGTGTCCATGCTCTGGAAGTATGTATCAGATTCTACGCACGCCTTGAGTTATGAGAACTTGGAGTTAGATCAGGATTTGTCATATGAGGAGAAGCCAGTTCAGATTCTCGACCAGAAGGATAACGTCTTGTAGAGTAAGACCATCGCCTTGGTGAAAGTGCTGTGGAGGAACAACAAGGTAGAGGAGGCGAGATGGGAACTTAAATCAGATATGCGGGAGTGGTATCCCGAGTTGTTCAGGTAATTTCGAGGACGAAAATTCTGTAAGGAGGGGATAGTTGTAGCGTCCCAAATTTACTAATAAGGCTTAGGGCCTTGATTAGCATGCCTGGAGGGCAATAAGTGAATTACTTTTTTAATATATGAATTTGATAAATATGTGATTAGAAATGCATGTTTAGGTGAACTAAATATGCATGTGGGCCCCATTTGGTTGCTAGGGGCATATTTGTAATTTTATCCCGTTGAGGGTATAAACGTGATATTTGTAAATACTGTGATTGATACGACGTTTGAGTGGTGATATAATTGTGATGCACGATCCGAGACAGTCCTAGAGAGCAGTTTAGCTAGAAAGTCAAAATAGGGTCAAATACCCGGTTCGGGAGGAGCCCAGGGGTATTTTGGGAATATTATAACTTGAGTATGGGAATTATTGAGTAATGGTTAGTAGCTTATTAATAATTTGGTAAGTCGGGATTAAATGTGGATTTATAGGAATACTTGAGGATTTAGCGGGATTTGGGTGAAATGACAGAATTGCCCTTGAGGTTGTATAAGAATTTTATTAAGGGAAAGGGAAAAATGGTAATTTGGTCTTAGGAGAGGATAACTTTGGCTGAGGATAATTCATTTACATTATTTACACTTAGGCATAATCTGAATCTTTTGTTGGAACTCTAGAGAGAACCAAAAGCTAGAAGGAAGGAGAAGAGGAGCTAGTTTTCTTTGAGAACAAAGAAGGAATTCAGGGCTGAAGTTGGGGCAACTAGAGTCAAGCATAGGTCAAGATTAATTCAGAGGTAAGGCTTTATCTCTGATTGTGAGCCTCCTTGCATGTTTTTGAGAATTTGGATTGAGTGCTGAAAATTGGAATTGTGGCTTTCTGATTGTGAGGTTCAGCTTGGGAGTCAAGGGATTTAAGCTTGGTATTGGACTTGGAGGTAGCTCAAGGTCGAATCCCTGTTTGAGGTAAGAATTTCATGTATCCCGGAAGTTTATTTGCTTGCGTGGTTTAAGATATCTGAAAGGTGGTTTAAATATTGTAAAATGTGGTTTAAGTTTGTAGAGTTTTAAACCACTAGGTGATTCTTGGGTTTGATTGTTGTGTGTGGGCTTGTTTTTGTTATTTCTAAGTTGCCATACTATTATTTGGGGTTTTAGGTCGAATTGGGTCTTGGGTGTACCTTAGTATTGATTTGGAAGAGTTTTGGCTCGGGAAAAATGTTGGGAAAAACCCAGTTTTCTGGGTTCGCATATGAGCGTCACGACCCTGTTCTTCCGTGTCTCGACGCTAGGTTGAATCAGAACAAGGGAAGCTTGTTGGGTGTCGCAGCCTCTATAGGGATGTGCCATAGCGCTAGGCCAATTTCAGGAGATGGGATTTTGGGTTTTTAGGATTTTAGCTCAGGGGGCTCGGGGGACGCTTTCACTACCTTGTGTGGGGAAACGAGAGGTCCCGAGAGCACGGGATTAGTTCCAGGAGATGATTATGAATTGGTTAGTAATGAGAGTGCTATGTATGTGTTGTGACTAGGTTTTTAGTGAGGCTCGGGTTAGAGGACTGTGCTCGGGATTTCGGTGCTCAAGAAACTCGGGACACAGGTAAGAAAACTGTTGTACCCGTAGAGCAGGGCGAGGCCCCATAGTTGTGTTTCAGGGCACGACCCTATATGATTGTGTGCAGGGCGTAGCCCAATTGATTATGTTAATACATGTTTAAGTATTTGTTTAATTATGCTTTGTGTGCATATATGTGAATGAACGACAAGAGCCAGAAACAGTGAAGGCCGAGAACGGCAAGGGCTGGGAACGGTGAAGGCCGAGAACGGCAACTGCCGGGAACGAAGAAGGCCGAGAACGGCAAGGGGCCAGAAGCAGCGTTTAGCACGTGGAGTGAGAGTTGCCAGGGTGAGACCCTAAAGGATACCTAGGATATGCTCATGGTGCAGATCGCGAACCCAGATCCTAGTAAAGCGCCTGGGACTGCATGGTCGTATGTGTTTAGCCTGTTGGCGGATTTGTTATGTGTTGAATAATTGATATGCCTATGCTATTTATTTGTGTGGAGTTTTCTTGCTGGACTTTGACTCACGGATGCTGTGTGGTGCAGGTAAGGGCAAGGGGAAAATCGACCAACCATGAGTATGGAGAGCATGAGGCGACGCGTACATGTCTGGTCTGCCTGGCTACCATGGCCAGGGGTATTTTGGGGAGATGTTTTGTACTAAATCTTATTTTGTCGTGTAGTCGACTTTAATCATATTTTGAGCTGTAAATATTTATAAACAGTATTTTGGGACACATGAATGTTAAACATTTTAAAATCTTCAATGAATGACTACATTTTCAAATTATGTGATTTTAATACAATTTAGTTACATTTTTGACCTAAATTCTTGATTAGCAAGTTAAATGCACATTTTAAACTCACTTAGTAACGACTCTAAGGTAGTAGGGCGTTACATAATACATAGTGCTTTTAAATATCCTAAAATTGGTAGACACATACTTTATAAGTTTAGATACTCAGTTCTACAATAACATATTAATAAGGGAAAGAGAAAAAAGTCTCACTCTTTGGTTAATACTCTTGGTTAAGAGATTTTCCATTTTGCGACTGTCTATCTATTCTTTTCCTTAATTTTCATTTGTTTGTCTTTTCTCTTATAGTAACATGTGTATTTAATTCTAGTTCCTATACAATATTATTTGGTTCAGTAGTATATTTTCTTGGCTATACAACCTGTAAAGTAAAAAATCTTTCATAGATGCATTCTAAGATTTTGTGATAGGTTGCAGTTTCCACTACAAAGGCATATATAAAATTTCTTTATGATGGATTTGTGTCTCAACTTGTGATTAAACTACATAACATATTGATTTGGATATAAATAATTGCCAAAAGTTCTTCAACTATATCACACCAAATTGGATAAAGCTATCTAGAAGCAAACTTGATTTAAGAACTGAGAACATAATCTTTTTAGCCTAAGAAGTAAGAATCATACCATTTAGGAATATATGAAAGCCTTCAAAAAGCATAGATTATCGCACTTATACTTGAACTGCAGATTCTATAATTCTTTCGTGGAAATTCTTTTGTTAGAGTGCAATATTGCTTTATTGAACTGTTGGGACTCTTAACTATGGAAAAACAATACAACTACGTACTCTCTGTTTTGCTATTTTTATTTGCGCTATAAATCATATTGCAAATTTAGTATTGCATTTGGGAAGGCATTTATATGAACTAGAAATGCCAGATATCTTAATTTCTTATAAGTTTTCATAGTATTTTATTTATTTCGATCCCTTTCTTATAAGGTTGCATAGCTTATTTTCTTATAATTTTTTTTATACTATAGCTTACAACAGTAAAAACTATATAAAGAGTGAACTAGTAATGGTTTCTTTTTTTTTTTCCTCTGAATATATGAGTTATTAAGAGTTTGGTATTTGGAAATTTTGGAAGTTTCTTTATTTTGATGTAATCCTTATTTTATGTGTTTTGGATTGTAGAGATCTTTCAAACAACTTTACTGGTTCAAGACCTCAAGAACTTAGTCAGTTTCAGAACTTGTTTTCATTGTAAGTTTTTTTTTTTTTGGTTGTTTCTCAACATTGAATGGCTCAAACCATTATTTATGTTTGTGTCAAGCATTTACCCTCAAGTTTATCAGTTTTTGCTAATGTTTTTTCATAGGTCTTTGTTCACTAATTATTGACTGTTATTTTCACAAGAGATTAGAACACAACAATATATCAAGTGATATTGCTCAACTGCCTCAGCCTTATTGTACAGTGAGTTCACTATTCGCAAAAGTTTGTTTCTTTATCTTTTCTTGTAATGTAGTCTACATGATAGAAAAACTTACATGAACTCTATTTTACAACTTTGAAATAACCAAATATGTGCAGAAATGTATTTTACAACAACTTAGCATGTCTCATGTATATTATTAAGATTTTCTTTGTTTAGTTCATGAATTTTTCTTACCATTAATGTATATTAGATATTACTTGTATTCTCTTTTTCTGTTGAACTCATCTTTACCAACTAGCATTGCAGATTATGCAGTTGAACAAACGGATTCCACAATGGAAAGAAGAGCATAATGAATCATGGATTGGATGGGAGCTATCTTCAAACTATTTTTTGTCTTTTGATTATGTTTTGTTGTTCACTTCTTAAGTAAACATGTGGAGGTCTAGTAGTTTGTTATGTCTTGTGTATATTTCAAAACTTCACCTAAGAATTTTATTAAGTGGTGATAATTATGGTTTGAATTGAATATTGTACCTGATTTGAATTAGTAAATGTTCAATGTTATAATTTTCATAGTTTGTGAGATATGATTAATTTTACATTTGTTGATCAAATAATACAATAACATATTAATGGTATTATTTGAGTTTCTAAAATACTTATAATTTTATATATATTACAAGTGCAACAAAAAGTTATAATTTATGTAATTTAACAATTCTAAAATGTTAAGAAAACAAATCATTTTAAACGATTATGAAAATAAAAAAAATACAAAATTTAAATTATTTTGTTATCCCCAAAATTTGAAAACGATGACGTGGCAATAGAAATGACAAATGGCAAGGAATGGTTGGGTGATCTTGCTTAGGAGTGACCCGGTAGACCAGTCAAGTGTCATGACCGACTAGGCATGACCTTGCCCGACCAGTCACATGTTTGTCTGCCCAAGCATGACCTTGTCCGACCAGTCACATGTTTGTCTGCCCAGGCATGACCTTGGCCGACCAGGTATGACCTTGGCCGACCGGTCATGACCATGTCCGACCAGCCAAGTGCATGTCTGCCCAGCCAAGTGCATGTCTGCCCAGTCAGGTGCGTGTCCGCCCAGTGAAGGTTTGGCCGACCAGCCTGAATGTGATATGGATCGACTAGACAAAGCAGGGCTACGTAAAAAATCCCATAAATTGCCTCAACAAGAATCGGTCTTGGCTTACGCGGGAATCTCTCAATTTATCCCATGAATATAGTGTATTGTTATATTTTGAATATTATTGTAAATTAAATATAATGAGAATAACAAAATATCCCGATTATGAGGGACATCATCTGTACGATCCTGAGCCTATAAATACAAGACTTATGGCATCATAAAGAAGACTTTTGGACTTTTTGATTCGATTTCTAATTTTCTAGAGAGAGAGTACTTGTATCTTGAGAGAATTCTTGTATTCTTGTAATCTGCATTGAAGAAACTCAGTTGACTCAGGTTCATCTGATCTTGAGTGTAGATCTATAATCACAACTCTAAGTGGATTGGGCTATTACCAACACATTGAGGCTGAACCACTATAAAAATCGTTTGTGTCGTTTATTTCTCTTGAAGGTTTTTGTCGTTTTGACGTCTACACGTCGTTGGCCAACCAGTGCAGTGGCAAGTAGCATGTTCCGCATGGCAAGCCTTCCGAAAAAACTCGAAGTACGGTGTTTGATCGGTTAGGAAAACACAACGCTCATAAGGATCTAAGAGACGTCATTGCTGATAGGAGAAGGACCGTCCCAGTCGAAGGGCGAGATCCAAACCGACCTACCAGTCAAGTGGAAATACTTGATGATGGTGTGCTGGGTAGGAGTGCTCGACTAGGCGATCCCGAGAATGAGTCCCAAGTAGTGGCCTCAGGCATCCAAGCCCCGCTTGATGCTCTGACAATAACAGTTCAGGGTCTGTCGAAACGACCCTCCGCGATCGATCCAGTAGACCACAGGAGTGGCAGCCCGTTCTGTGCTCGAATTAGAGCAGCCTAGCCACCAACAAAGTATAAAGCACCGGTATTGCCAGTTTATACAGAAAAGGCAGATCCGATAAGGCACGTGGGGAAATTCGAAGATCAGATGGAGCTGCTCGGAGTGAGTGATGACTATCGGTGCAGAGTCTTCCCTACTACATTGTCCGATACTACCCAGGAGTGGTATTGGAAGTTTAAGCCAAACTCTATCACTTCTTGGGAAAGTTTCAGAAAGGAGTTATGCGGGCAGTTTAGTGTTGCTCGGACCCCTCCAGTTTACGCCAATCACTTGGCGGATATTAAGCAAGGGAAAGATGAGTCTCTCAAGAACTACATACAAAGGTTCATGAGAGAAGCTAACCGAGCTACTCCAGTGGGAGATGAGGGGAAGATGGTGGCAATTTCTTCTGGCATAATCTATCGGAGTCCTTTGTGGGACAGCATTCATCGCAATCCAATTTCAACGTTACAACAATTTCTTGACCGGGCAGACAAGTACATGAAATTGTATGATGCAATTGAGAAGGGAGAGAAGAGCCTGAACAACCCTAGTGGATCGACTGATCCTCCCAAGAATGTTGGAAATGATCAGAGTGGTGTTAAGAAATGTGGGAATAACGGGTTTGACTGACACAATGAAAAGAAGGCTAAGTCGGGATCAAACGACAAGCCAACTAAGTATGAACCTCAGTTCACCAATTACACCACTCTTTCGGCGAGCTGAGCGGAGATATATTTGGCAAGCCATCAAGAGGTCCCCTACCAGAAACCTCCACCAATCAAGAAGGAGATGAGTAAGACCAGTCCTAAGATGGTGAGCTGTGGGGCTGAATGTACATAGCCAGCTGTTCGGTCGCCTTGGCCGAGGAGTGGATTAGGACAAGGATCGCTGAACTGTCTATTTTGCCTTAGTATGGCTAATATTGTATTTAGATCGTGAATCTTTTGTAAACAGTTTTAATTCCATTATTTTTGGGATCCCGTGTAAATAGGAAATGATATTTAAAAAGAAATGCGACTTTTAAGACCAAAATCTTTTAACCCTAGCTCCATTATAGTTTCAGTAACACATTTTTAATTAAATGACTTGATTAGCAAGTCTAGCACTTTTATGAACACATTGTGTAACGGTCTTTGCTATCCAAGGCGTTACAATAGATTATTAAAATTAGTTTAATTATATTTATAAACCTGAAAAGAAGCGATTCTTTTCTAAGTTAGTTGTTTGTAGGTTATCAAACTCTCTCAAAGAAAAGAAACAATATAATTTGGTATACCTGAAATTCTAGAAGTTTCCATAGCCTCGCTCTACTCAAACCTCTTTAGATCTCATGGGCTGAGTACATCTAGAGAGCGCAAATAAACTTGTGAATCCTACGTGCCCACACACGTCCTTGTGTGTAGAGGAGCGACTTGGAAGGCTAAGGTGTGAACTTTCATAAGGATAGGAAGATTGTTGATTTTTACTTAAAGAGTCAATGACACTTGATAGGCTACGAGAGGTAACATCTATTCATTGTATGTGTTAATTTAATATATGTATATATGTCTGATCCTCGCTAGTATAAATATTTTTTTTGAAAATGCTCTCCCTTTACATTCCATTGCGTATTTTGATATTTTTCTTATTTAATACCAACAAATAATACCAACAATTGAATGTATGGTTGAATGATGGATCAATAATTATATAGTGCTATTTGGTTATGAATTTTTAATTTTTCGTAAATCTTGTGTAAGACATATGGGGTATAGGAAATTTTGTAATTTAATTTTTTAAATGGTATTGTAAAAATTCTGGTCACATAAGAGGAGAAAAATGAGAAAGGGACCTAAGGCACCAACCACAAGCTAGCGGCTCGAGTCCTAGCCTGCGTGCCCCTACTCTACGCACCCATGCGCTAGCTGCCCCTGAGAGACAAGTTCCCTGCGTGCCCTACACGACCCCAGTCCCTTCCTTGTGCGCCTGCTGCTTATGTAGCCGCGCACTACGCCATGAGCCTTGGGCTCTCCTTGCCGCTGACCCTACAAATCCCTAATTTTGTGTGAATATCTTTTATTTAATTAATTTTAAATTGTTTAAATTTAAAAAGATAATGAAAAATAAAATATCTTTTAGTTGGTTAAGATCTTATCTTAGGTTTGAATAGTTATTTGAATTTGATTCTTTTAATTATTTAAATTGAACTAAATTAAAATGATGAGAAAATGGTTATTTAATTAAAAATTAGTGTTAATTAAATAAATTAATTAGAAAATAGTTTCTAATTAATTACTGGGCCTAATGGAATCTAAGAATTATGGAGATGGGTCTATGAGAAGAGAAGTAGTCTAGAGTCTTGTTAACAACTGAAGCCCACTTTGTAATTTCAATTTCAATTTTTTCAAGGCTTGTAAATTTAGAAATACCCAATAGTACTTGGTTCATTATTTAATGTATTTATATAAATAAATGTTAATTGATGATTGATTGATAAGGTGATCATGCATTAGTCTATTACATGTCATACATGAAACCCCACACAGTTTTGATTAATCATGCATATTTTAGAAACATGATTATCTAGGATTTTGTTAAGTGTTTATATGAATTATTTTGGTGAAATCAATTGCATGTAAACTCCTACGTCTTAAATTAGTTAAAACTTGGTAAATCACACCATCAAAAATGCAATAGTTATTATAGGCCTTTAAGATAACCAACTTTATTTAAAAGGTGTTTTAGTAAAGTTAAATGAATGTAATGGGTAATTATTTACATCGCATTAATTGTAGAAATATGTTTTTTTATAATTATATTATTGTTTTATAATTAATTACATTCATAGGGTTATTAATAAACTAACAATTAATTTAGAATTAATTTTATAGTTTAATAAACACATATATTCTTAAATAGTAAGTGGGAGAAGGTTAACGTCTCAATGTGACTTATCGTCTCCATTATTAGTAAAATATTGTTAGGGCCTCGAGGCGCCCTTGTTGTTGTCCTCCTAAGGAAGGTTTTCTGGTCATATTAATACCAAAGTTGGCTTCTTATGAAGATAGGAAAGAGTGATGTATTTTAGGTTTGACTGACTCTATGTCATAAATTATGAAATAACGAGTTACACTTACAAAGATACAATCAAACTTTTGTGTTGGATAATTGTATCTTGACCAAACAAGCTACACATTATTTATTAAAAGAGAAAATATGAGTTATTTTGAGTTTTAAATAATAAAGATAAGAGTTTCTTATAAGCTATCTGAAATTAACTTGGCCAACCCTAAGGCGACACTTTATTTGTTGGGTAGTTTTATCGTGGAATAGTAAATGTTAAGTATATGTGTTTCATTGTTGCATTCATGCATCGTATTTACTTTTTAAATTATTGATATTTATTTTTGAATTATAATATTCTTGTAATTTATTTCTTTTAGTAATGTCAAATTGTGGCAATCCTATTACTGCTTTACTTTCACTTGAAAAACTAAATGGTAATAATTTTATAAGATGGAAATCAAATCTAAATTTGATGTTAATTTGTGAGAACCATAAATTGGTCCTAACTAAGGAATGTCCTAAAGAGCTCGCTGCCAATGCCTTGAAAAATATTCGGGAGAAATATGATGGATTGATTCAAACTAACAATAAGGCTAAGTGTTACATGTTTGTGATCATGAATGATATTCTGAGATCAAAGCATGAACCCATGGAAACTTATTTTGAGATAATATAATCTCTGCATGCCATGTTTGGGCAGCAATCTCATCAAAGTAGACATGAGGCTACTAGAAACTATATGACTACTAAGATGAAGAAATGTGTTTCTGTGGATGAACATGTCTTGAGCCTGGTTAACGTGATGCATGAATTAAAAATACATGGGGATGTCATTGATGAGTGTACACAAGAAAGCATCATACTTGAATCGCTCACTCCTGCTTTTTAAGCATTCACAACCAACTATATTATGAATATGTTGGAGTTCAACATGACCCAGCTGTAGAATGAACTGCAAACGTTGGAGTCTCTTGACAAAACAATAACGAAAGAGGCGGAGGAAAATGTGACAGGGGAGAGACCTTCATTCTCTGAGGATAAAACCAATAAGAGGAAGAAGAACAATGATAAGGACAAAAGTAAGGGCAAGAAGACACCAAAAACAAGAAGAACAAGAATGACAATAACTAAAAAATGAAAGAACCAAAGGGAAAACGTTTCCAGTGTGGAGTTGAAGGTAACTGGAAGAAAAACTGTAAAAATTATCTTGCTAATCTAAAAAGGAAAGGTACATCTAATTTTCTTGTACTTGTATAGTGGAAGACGATATGTCATCCTGTATCCTTGATTCAGGAGCCACTAACCATGTTGGTTCTTTTGTGCGGATACTTGAGTCATCAGGGAACTTGCTGATGGCGAGGTGACTATGAAAGTTGGAAGTGGAGCGCTCGTTTCAGCAAGAGCATTGGAAATTGTCTGTTTATATTTTGGGAACAATATTCTTATTTTGAATAATATTTATTTTATTCCTGGATTTGTGAGAAACTTAGTTTCTTTATCTATGTTGTGTGAAAAGTATTTTGACATTGATTTTGATAATAATATGATTGTTATTTTGAAGAATGGTTTCAAGATTTGTGAAGCGGAACAAACAAACAGACTATATATGCTCAAGCTTAATAAACGATCGCTAAATAACTTAGAATTATTTAAAGTGGATAAACTGAGAGTGGATAAACTATACACACTTTATAGTTTCCTTATATTAGATTTATTTAATTATTCAATTGAAAAAATAAATAAATAAAGAAGAGAAAAAGAGAAGTGTCATGTAGCATGTTGGGAAAGGAGGGATTTCATTACCATTTTTTATTTTGGTGATTTTAGATAAAATAGGAAAAGATGTTGTCATCTTTATGCACTCCTTATTTTCCCCCTAATTAAGATAAATCAAATAAATAAAAAAAATAAAGAAAATAAACACAAATAGGAAACTTACCAATTTTTTTCCTTAGGCTATTTTGGCTAGGTTAGAATAAAGAGGGAAGGAAAAATGGAAGAGAGCTTTATGCTCCTTGGGCTGGCGTGCAAGAGAGAAGAGAGAGAGAGAGAGAGAGAGAGAGCACGAAATTAAATAGAGAGAGAAGAGGAAGAAAGAAAAGAGAAGAAGAGGATTTTGAAGGTCTTGGGTAAGTGTTCTTAAGTTTATGGTTTGAATCCTCTAAAGTTTATCTATATTTTCTTGATGCTAAGAACTCCCTCCTTCTCTTTGTTTTGATTTTTGAAATCCTTAGGTGAGTTTGATCAAAGGTGGTGGCCATTGTTTTTGTTCTTGAGTTCTAGCAAGAGAGGTAATGGGTAAACCCCTTTTTTGGGTCTTATGGTTTTGTTGTTCTTATTTGTTTTTTTTTTTTGTGATTTGAGAATATTGTTTGAGGATGATGATATATTGTGTTGTTCCCCTTGATTGATGATTGTTTATTAGTTTTATTGTTGTATGATTTCCTATAGGGGTTCGGCCAAGCATGTGTAGGGGATTCTATGACATATATTTTTTCATGTGCTATGTTGGATTCATGCTCTAGGGTTCTTGTTTTCTCATGAACTTTGAAAAAAATCACACCTTTAGTTTTGAGAGATGATTTTTTTTTTTAAATCATGATGAGTTTAAATAATAAATCTTGTTGTATGTTCTTGACGTAGACCTAATGATTTGGTTCTTATAAAGCATGGGAATTTTTGTGATATATTTTGTTAGTTGAATCCTAGGTGTGTTTCGGCCTAGGGGTATGTTTAGGGTTGTGATATTTTTTTAATGATGTTGTAAGATGCAAAAGGAAAACATGAGGTGGTGATGAGGTTTTTGGCTAAAAGGGTGTAATGCATGATGAGTTGTTTGATGTTTGTGTCACCCATGCATATTAGGAACATGCTAGGGTTTGTGAATTATTTGTATTGATCTAAACATGTATGGTTATGGTGTAAAATTTTGTGAAGAATGATGTAAAAGATGGATTCTTGATGAATATGCTTGCTGATTTTGTGTTTAAGTGATGAGAAATATGATGAAATTAATGTTTTTGCATGCTTAAATAATTTTGCAAGTGCTATGATGTTTTAAGAAATTAAAAAGAATTTCAATATACATTAAAATGATATTTTTACTCAAATAAATACCTACAGTTTTTTTTATATATTTTATAAGGAAAATACGAGTTTTAATTCCATGATGGTGATTTTGAGGGCTTTAATTGTTGCTGGAAGTTTTGGTAAAAATATGAAAAGTCTTTTAAATTAAATAAAGTTTGTGTGTTTGTTGAAATAATATAACTCTAAACTATGTAACCATGAGTGTTCATTTTAATAGATATGGGTTTTCTTTATTTTAATTAAGAAAAATGTTGAAATTAATTCATTTGTGATTTTTAAATAAATAAAATGGTTGCTGAAAATTTAGTTTAATAATTTAAAAATAATTATTTGATCATCACTTATGAATTTATTCTACTTAAAATTTAGTCTTAAAATAATATAAATAAAATATATTTTTCCCACACCTATAAAATTATATTTTTCTCACATCAAGTTTGTAATTTTATTAATTTAGATAAAATTGTTATTTCCTAAGGAAACATGCTAATTATAAGTATTTTCAATAATTTCTAGCCTTTATTATTTCTATGTAATTTAAAAATAATAAATGGGATTATTATTTATTATATTTTTAAATGGCTAATTTATAAATAAATTATTTTTATGAAATAAAAATAATGTTTTAGAGGTTTAATCAACTTAGTGATTTTAAAGAGATAAATAATGGTAAGGAAAATATCTTGCTAAATTCTTGTTTGAAAACGATAGAAATAAGCACATAGGAATTATCATTTTTTAACGTCATTTTTTAACAACGTTCCTACACATGTATGTCGCATATAAATGCATTTTTACGTTAAAAAATATGTCTAATGTTCAACCATGTGATTTTTACTTAAAAACAATGCATGTAAAATATGTATAATTTGCATTATTCTTTTGGTGATTTTATGTGTAAATATGCATGTTTGGAAAATATGTGTAGTTTTCGCCATGTGTGCATGGCCCATGCACACATGGGGTATATGAGCTGGGCACAAGAAAATCTTACATGATGCTAAAGAACGCTATTTGATTATGGTTGTAGGCTCGTTGTGAAGTTTGTCAATTTTGTTTTGCTTGGACCTGAGGTAAGGAAGTTATAATTTTGTTTATTTATGCTGTGAACGGTAAGATTGGTTTGTATGAATAGAATGCTATGTACGATGATACGTTATGCGATATGAAGTATGAAATGATATTTTGTGATGATGTGACGATGTTGATAAATCATGAAATTTCCTTTGTGTTGATATGACTGGGATGTATGTGTTTGGATGATGTATGGTATGTAATGGTTGTTAGCGTGATGAACGCGACACAACAAAGGGGTTGCTAAGGATATGAAGACGTAACTCGAGTTACTAAGGATGTAAAGACGTAACTCATAGGGTGGATGCGCCGAGGTTATTCAAGGACTAGAGATCCTGTTTACCTCAAGATGTGACATGGACAAGTTAGCGGGCCATGTTCACAAAGATATGATGATGATGCTTATGATGATAATGTTCATGATGATTATGTATATGATGATGATGCTTATGATGATTATGATTATAATGATTATGTTTATGATAATGATGGTTATGATGTTTAATGATGTATGAATATGAATATGTTTTTGTGTGTATACTTGTGTGTTATTTGTACTTCCTTATTGGACTTTTAGCTCACTCCCTTACTTTCCCTTCCAGGTAGCAAATAGGATTTCTCTTTGGCACGCGTGGTAATGTGGGGAGTTCCAACGTCAGGGTGTGTATTGTAACACCCTACTACCTTAGAGCCGTTACTAAGTGAGTTTAAAACGTGCAATTAACTCGCTAAGCGAGGTTCTTAGAACAAAAGTGTGGTTAAACAACAAGTCAAGGCTGTAATCTTTAAAAAGTACTCTATTTCATTAATAATTCAAGAGTTTAACATTCAGGATCCCAAAATAAGGTTTGTAAAATATTTACAATTCAAAATAGGTTTACAGATGACTAATTATCAAAAACATAGTTTAATATAGCCATTTCTCAAAATGCCCCCAACCAAAGCAGTCGGGCAGGCCAAACATGTATGCGCCGCCCCCACGCTCTCCGTACTCATGGCTGGTTGACTTTCTCCTTGCCTTTACCTGCAACACAGAGCACCCGTGAGCCGAAGCCCAGCAAGAAAACTCATACAACACATAATATATGCATGCCATACAATCACTATAACAGATAACTCTCAGTTAATCAGACAATCCATAAGATTTAAACACATATACAGCCATGCCGTTCCAGAAGCGTTACCAAAGCCTGGGTTCTCGGTCCACACCGTAAGGATATCCCATGTATCCATTGGGGTCTCACCCTAGTCACAAGCACTCCATGTGCTAAGTGATATTCTCGGCCCCACTGCCGTTCTCGGCCCTTCGCCGTTCTCGGCTCCTTGCCGTTCATTCTGCTAAAACCACTTATAGCATTCTCAAACAACATACAAACATATAATAACTCAATCAAGACTACATCCTAACAACACACAACTTAGGGCCACGCCCTGCAACAACACTATGGGCCCGTGCCCTGCTCTACGGGTGCTATAGTTTTCTTACCTGTATCCCAAGCTTTCCGATGCGCCAAGGTCACAAGCATGGTCCTCTATCATGAGCCTCTCCGAAATCCTAGTCACAACACATATAAAACACTTTTAATACTAACCAATCCCAAAACCACTTCCTGGAACCAATCTCGTACTCTCGGGACCTCTAATTCCCTAAAACAATGTATTGGAACCATCCCCTGAGCCCTCAGGCAAAAGCCCTAAAAATGCAATATTTGGCAGCCAAAAATAGCCTAGGGCCGCAGCACTCCCATCAAGGGCCACGGCGCCCAGGAGCTTTTCCCTCATCCTGATGCAAGCTTGCGCCGTGGCACGAAAGAACAAGGCCGCGACACCCCTACGCGAACCCAGATTTCTGGGTTTTCCCCTACATTTTTCCCGAGCCAAAACAACTCCAATTCAACCCAAGCAAGTACCTCAGCCCTGAAATCAATTTAAAACCCCAAATGAACCCTTTAACAACCTATAAACATAAAAAACAAACTCAATTGCACAATCACACTCAAAATCCGCTCTTGAGTTTCAAATTTCAGAAACTCAAACCATGGCTTCTAAGACCTAAACCAGAGCTTGAAAAATATAATCCATGCCTCTAAGATCTCAAACCATGCAGATACGAAAATTCAAAGGTGACAAAAACTCTTACCTCAATCAATAACTCAACTTGAACTTCCTCCAATCCCAGCTTTAAACCAACTCCTCTTGATTATCAAGCTGAATTCTCATAGCAAACCAGCCATAACTATCCTTAAATTTTCATTCTTAGTTTCTAAAATCAAGCTTAAAACTCAGTAAAACAGGGAAAATTCTTACCTCAGAACAAATCTTGATTCTTGTTTGGCTTCAATTGCTTCAACCCACCTTGATTCCTCTCCTAAATCTCATAATTCCCAACTCCCGTCCTTTCTTCCTTTTTGCCCCTAGTTCTCCTCTTCTTTTAGCTAAAACTCAATTGCCCAAGTGAAATAACGTGAATGATCTTTCCCTTAGCTGAAGTAATCTAAATCCCTGCCAAAAGAACACTTTGCCCTTCCATCTATTTCCCATTCTAACTAAATCCCAAGGCCTTTTTTGTCATTACTACTTTCTTACAATTCTACCACTTCTTTCATCTAAACTTGTTACTCTCAGCAGTTACTATTGGTTACTCAATCTCCAATAATCATTAACCACTAATTCTCAACCCAACTTACGAAATTCCCAAAGTACCCCTAGGCTCCTCCCGAGCTGGGTATAAAATCCCGTTGTGACCTTTAAGTTAACTAGCCCCCTAGGACCGTCTCGGCACGTGCATCCCATTAATATCACCACACTCACGTGGCACAAATCACATAACACAATTATCACATTTATGCCCTCAGCAGGCTAAAATTATCAATTTACCCCTAGCATACAAACGGGGTCCACATGCATATTTATACCACTAATCATGCATTCTAATCACATATTCATTCAAATTCACATATATTATCATGTTAATCCACTTATTGCCCTCTAGGCACGCTAATCAAGGTCCTAAACCTTATTAGCAAATTAGGGTGTTACATGTATGGCGTGGGGGTACCCTATCGGCGAGAAAATGATCAACTTAACGCCAAATTATAAAGAATAATGTTATGTTTATTTTTAACTTTTCAAAACTTTTCAGTGGGACTTGAACTTTATTTATTTTAAAATGTTTCATGATAAACTATTATTTTATTTTTAAACTATTGGGGCCCAACTTGCATGTTTTAGCAAGGCTCCACTGAGATTTTTCATATAATAAATGACTTTCTTCTATAAGTTTATGAGCATGTAAAAGTTTTACAAGTACTAGATTAGGGAGTTTTACACTTGTCTAGAAGGGAAAATTGCCAAACGTCATTTCTCAGCAAAAGGAAATAGAGCCAAGGAACCATTAGAGCTTGTACACATCGATGTCTATGGTCCAATCAATGTACATGCTAGAGGGTGTTATGAGTACTTCGTCACTTTCATTTACGATTACTCAAGATATGGTCATACTTATCTAATGCATAGGAAGTCAGAAACCTTTAACAAGTTTTACGACTTCAAAGCTGAGGCTGAGAAGTAGTTAGGTAAGACTCTTAAAACACTTTTCTTAGATCGAAGTGGTGAATATTTGAATTTAGAATTCAAAGATTTCATGCTGAAGCATGATCTTCTATCCTAACTCACATCACCTGTAACACCACAGGAAAATGGTGTTTCATAAAGATGAAATAAGTCTTTGTTGGACATGGCAGGTTTATGTTAAGCTACTCATCTCTTTCTCTTTCATTCTGGGGATATGTACTTTTAACAATGACTTACATTTTGAATGTAGTCCCATCTAAGACCATAAGCAAGACGCCACTGGAACTGTGGAGTGGTAACAAACCTCGTTTGCGCTATTTCCTTATTTGGGATTGTCCTGCTCATGTTCTTAAACCTAAGTCAGTGAAACTTGAATCTAGGTCTGAAGTGTGCATTTTCGTGGGCTATGCTCCAGAGACACGAGGTGGTTATTTCTTTAGTCACAAGGACCAAAAGGTATTTGTTTCCACAAATGCGACAGTAATGTCCTCCTAATCCAGGACCGTTACACTGTTTACTTTAAATAATGTTAGACTTGCTAATCAAGTCATTTGGTTATAAATGTGTAACTAAGGTTAAGTTCAAGGGTTAGGGTTAGGGTTAAAATTTTTGGTCAAAGGGAACGTTGACTTTTCATTTAAAAGTTTAATACATACATGGGATCCTAAAATGTTACAAACAGATGTTTAAAAGAGTATATACAAATCAAAAGTTACAACCAGCCGACCTAAGCGACAAAATAAGGGATACAACCCTAGTTCCTCTGAGATATCCTTGGTCATGGGGGTCGAGCAACCGCATATGTACACGCCGCCACCGAAGCTCTCAAACTCATGGCTGGTCTAGCTTTCCTTTCCCCTTACAAGCACCACATAGCACCTGTGAGCCAAGGCTCAGCAAGAAAACTTAAACATGTGCATTGTGGACGCCCAAATTCCACCAAGGCAAAATATGAGAGTCACGAGAGGTCCTCGGCTGCCGTGCGCAGAGCCTCCTGGCCTCGCTCGGCCCCCCGCGCACGAAGCCCCATGTCCTCGCTCGGCCCCCGATCGCGCAGCGCCTCCTGGCCTCGCTCGGCCCCCGCGCATGGAGCCCCATGGCCTCGCTCGACCCCCGCGCACGGAGCCTCCTTGCCTCGCTCAACCCCCGCGCGCGCAGCGCCTCCTGGCCTCGCTCGGTCCCCGCGCATGGAGCCCCATGGACTCGCTCGGCCCCCGCGCACGGAGCCTCCTGGCCTCGCTCGGCCCCCGCGCATGGAGCCCCATGGCCTCGCTCGGCCACCTCGCGCGCAACACCCCCTGGCTTCGCTCGGCTGCTAAGCCCATGCCACCATCTCGCATTAGCCGCTTCGCGTCTAAGGGCCTCACCATAGGCCGAGGTGACCAAGTGGCCTCACCTCATAAGCCGAATGGCTCCGCCTCATAGGCTGGAATGGCCTCGCCCAAGCATGGCCTTGTTTGGCCTCACGAGGGGATAGGGACCTCCTGAACAACTAGGGAGCCGCGCCGTCAAGGGAGCCACAA
Source organism: Humulus lupulus (assembly GCF_963169125.1). Classification (NCBI taxonomy): domain Eukaryota; kingdom Viridiplantae; phylum Streptophyta; class Magnoliopsida; order Rosales; family Cannabaceae; genus Humulus; species Humulus lupulus. Next base: position 120,599,827 of record NC_084794.1, read on the forward strand.
ATAGGGCGTCTCGTCACGCGTCCTTAGACGTCTGTCAGGGCCACATACCTATCACCCAGATTTGTGAGTGACCTTGGGAGGCTTCAGGCATCTCGCGCCAAGGACCCAAGATCTCCACCTCATACCGAGGGTCCCGTTCCTTACACCTTGAGACCCCTATGCTTAGGAGGTCCCGTACGGATCGAATAGGGACATATTTGTACGACCTAGTATTGAGTACGGATATCAGTACCAGTAAGATTCCTGGGGTAAGAGCCATGGTCCGTACGTCTACGGACATAGGACAGAGCCGACACCACGACCTCCTGCGCCACTACGCCTGCCACCACGCATCAGAAATGGGTACAGACAAGTAATGGAGATATCGTACTGACACCTGATCCTGTACGGGATGTATGATCACCACCTCTGGAGCCACTCCCCTAATACAATATGTATGTACCTCTTGGTCCCCTGGACCACTATGTACCTAAGGCCATTAGAGCCAACTATAAAAGAGATTCTAAGACCACCAGGAAAGGGGTTGGAAATTTTTACTGTAGCAAAGGTACAAGTGTGAATGAAAGACCGAATTCTCCATTGTTGTTATATCATTGTTCTTGAGTTCTTGTTCAAGTTTTCACAGCTTTCCAATTAGCGATTTTGATTTGATAATTTTTCCAACTTAACTTCGTTGACGAGTTCTCACCGTCAACATGCATGAACAACAAATACATATTCAAGATACATATCTAGCATGATGAACAGTAATAACCTACTCATGCATGGATACAATTACAAATAAATGATCATTGGATCATTCTGGGGGCCGCTGCCCTGAATAGATGACCATAGAGTCAACTCGGGGCCCTATGCCCTAGCTATATGACCATAGAGTCACCTGGGGCCCTTGCGCTTAGATCTGAGTAACTAGCCATAGAGCTAGCCAAGCGCTTTGTCTTACAACAACCATAGGGTCAGCCAACATAACAGTATGTCCCTGATTGGGCCTAAGCCTCTCGACCGACACGCAATGCTCTATTGCCACTCTTGACTAACAAGTCAAGGCCTTAACCAGGTATTTAGATAACAAAAAAAAAAGATATAGATACAGATAAGCATACTTTAGACAATACACGTATGCATACATATTAGTCATATATCTCAATCAATTAAATACAAACATAGTAATAACCATGTTCCTTAATAGGGCCGAGCCCTAATTACGCAGACAATGCAAACAATCATTAAACAGTTATCCAGACATGGAACATTCAAGCATGCTTAATCAACGAGAACAAACATAACTTAATTACGCTCCTTCTCAAGGGCCCGAGCCCTATTCATAGTTATAATCAACAACTGGGCCAAGCCCTAATCACATATATCACGTACTGGGTGCAGTTTTCTTACCTTAGGTCCGAGTCCAATGTATATTAAGAACGACCCTCATGCACGATCCTAGTTCTGAGCTGTAACGTTCAGTGTTTTGAACACACACTAGTAGCCAGTTGGAGTCGGTGAAGAATTATGTGGAATATTATTTTGATAAATGATATTATATGAATTTGTGATGATTCGTGAATTTTAATAGCCGTTGTAATGATCTAGTAAAGGATCTAGCTTTATGCAAATAAAGATTGGCCTCGGACAAAGGGATAAACTCTAATGGGAGAAAAATCTCGAATTAAATAAAATAAGGAATACTTTGGCATAAAAATATTTTGGCAATTGAGACTTTATTGTCGAGTAAATAAATTTAAGAAAAATTGATTGAGGTTTGAATTCCAATCAATCGGGCTTAAGAATGAGAATTTCCTACTCGGGCCTCTAACGACATTTTGGTAAATTTGATATGTGACAAATTTTATTTCTGGTCACAAATTTATTTATTTAATTATTCTTGGAGAATTAAAAGCTATAGGTTAAATGTTAAGGGAAATTTAGAGCACAAATTACCAAAGGGCCCTTAAGTTCCTTATAAAGTGAGGTGAAATGAATAAGGGCATAAGTGTCATTTCCAAAGGAGGAGAGAGAGAGGAGTGTGAAGCAAGGCTAGGGGTACACCCTAGGGCTTTCATAAGCTAGGTTACTTATCCCAAAAGCTAAAGAATGGGAAAATCCTCTTACCTTCTTACACAAGTCAAAACCAATCATTTCTCAAAAAGAAAAAAAAACATTCTCACAAGCTCTCTCTCTCCAAAACCGAACACATCTCTAATTTTCTCCTCCATTGATGAAACTTACTCCTCCATAAGCCAACAACACTCATCCCTCCATTGAAGAAGGGAGGAGCTCAAGAGAAACTTTGTCCAGTGTAGGTTTCGAAACCTCCTTTATCTTTTCTTCTCTTTTCCTCTTCGAACCCGAAACCCTAAGAGTTTATTATGCATGCATGTGATCTAATAGCCATTCATGGCATTGATCTTGTGTTTTAGGGTTAAATAGAAGCTTGTACTAGTTGGATCTCAAAGATTGAGCACTTTGGTGTTCAAGTAAAAACAAGGTAAGCGATCTTGGTAGTTTGCATGTTTTGTCCCTCATCTAAGTCTTTCTACCTTAACTATTTCTAAAAAATATGCATGTAAGACTTTGGGGCTCGGCTTGAGAGTGTAGAGCACAAGGAGGAGTTTGAGAAGCTAAGGAAAACACATCTCCAAGCTAGAACTATCAAAAGGTAGAAGTATAAGGTTGTTCTTGAGTTTTGAGATTTATGCTTGTAGATATGGTTGTATAGGTTATTTTAATGGTTTTTGGAGTTTATTTTACGCGTAAGGTTGAGATTGTATGATTTTATGATTTGTATGCATGCATGTGGCTAGAGTTATGCTAGAAATGCTTATTGTTATTAAGTTGTTTAAAAATGCATGCTGCCAAAATTTCGTGGTTTGACTTCCAATGGGTCAGATCGTACTTTACTGCTTTGGTTTGTTAACATAATTTGTGTAGTTGCATATTTATTTGTGAGTAATTTATGATAGTCTTTGGAAAATTTTAAAAATTTATTTTTAAACCCAAGATATGCACTTTTAGCATTGTGATGCAAATCTGGAAAATTCTTAGCAGTATGCACTGCCCAGATTGTTTTGACTTTTGAATGGGTTTAACTAATTAAAAAGCTATAAAATTGGTTAGGTTGTTATATTAAACATGTATAAGGGTCACTATAAAATTGTAGAGGAAAATTTGTTATGGTATAAGAGATATGATTTTTCAAAGTTTGCCCTAAAATCTGGAAGCAAAACTTCTGGGTAGCAAGTACTGCCCAGATTACTCTAAACATTTTGATAAATTTTATTACTCCAAAAATTATGAAATATTGAAGGAAACTAAATTAGACATGTTTAAAGATTCCTGTAAAATTTCATATAGAACTAGGCTACGGTGTAAGAGAAATAAATTGTCAAATTTACCTTAAAATCTGGGAAAAACTTTTGGGCAGCAGGCACTACCTAGATTGCTTTAAATATTTGAATGGGTTTTTCCATCCCAACAATTATGGAATTTTTAAGGGAATTATTTAAGATGTGTATAAGGTCCTCTGTATAATTTTAGAGAAAGTTGAGATACTTTTTAAGAGAAATAATTTTTCTAAATTTGCGCTAAAAATTGAAAAGTGGCAATTTCGAACCTTAACGAAAAAGTGATTTTTGGGAGGTTAGTTCTCTTAACCTAAGATAAGTTTTGATGCAAGGATTTCACCTATTTCCTATCCTTATGACTCAAAATACGTGAATAATATTTTAAGGGTTTTTGCCAAAAACTCAACTTTGGGGAAAAGTTTAAAGATGAGACTTTACCACTTTAAATTTAAATAGTGGGAGTAAAGTTTTGAAAATGAAAAGAAATAATTCTTTGAAAAGATAACTAAGGATTTGGAGATTTAACCAATCCCAAATCAGCTTAAATTAATTTACAAGTTGATTTTTACCATTTTATAAGTGAAGGGTCCAATTGCCATTCTTTTAAAAAATAACATAAAAAAAATCCTAGGTTATGGATAAAAATGGTAAAAATGGGAGTTTGGGTTTTGTAGAACCTTTAAGAGAAAGGGGTAACGTTGCCGGATATTAATTGTATAGGGGAAAAAGCGGTATTTTGGTAAATGATAGAAAATGAAAAACTTCCGTAAGAGAGCGAAAAGTTGGCATTTTTCTAAAGATAAGAGTTGTTTAAAACTCATTTTAAAATAAAAATAAAAATACAAGTATCTGATAAAAGAGTTCTTTAGTTAAAGAATATTAAAATGCACATCACAGAGAGTGCGTTGCGATGAGGCCAATTTTCTCATGATATCGTAAAGTCTGAAATGAAATCCAGCCTTATACAATGTAAATTGTATAAGATGCTATAATATAGAGTCTATAAGAGAACTTTATTGCATGTAGCTATCGTAGAATATTAGCTATAAGAGTATGCCAATGTTTAATCCGAGTACACTGTATTAATTACAATAACCGCAAAAGGAAAAATGAATAGCGGTGTTAAAGATCCAGCTGGGAACTAAGGACTCCAAGTAAGTTAGCCTTTCTCTTTCTTGGCTACAACATGAAAATACTAGTGTGTGCTTGTAGTAGTAGATTACACTTATTTTGTTTGGGTCATTAAGACCAGGGTATGCTTAATGCCTACTCTTGCAATGCTTTTGCATTCTGCAACTAAATAGTAAGTAGGTTCGGCTTGGAGCAAGAACCCTAGCGAAATATAGTCTGGGTTGGAGCCAGGGCACTGTAAGCTAAAGTCCGGGTCGGAGCCTGGATATGTTTAAAATATAGTTCGGGTTGGAGCCAGGACGTGGTAAAATTATTTAGTCCGAGTTGGAGCCAGGACAATGGTAATATAGTCTGGGTTGGAGCCAGAACATGGTAAAAATATAGTCGGGGTTGGAGCCAGGACAATGGTAATATAGTCCGGGTTGGAGCCAGGTCATAAATGCTGGAACCGGGTTGAGGCCTGGATCACTTGTTGTTAATCTATTGATTAGTTATGATATGTGTTATATATCTTGAATGTTCTGGGAATTTTCTGAGTGTAGGTTATTGTGATATGTGTGAACTTGGTAGTTAGAAACGACTAGGGTATTTATTTCGGATATGGTTATATATATTGAATGTTTCGAGAATTTTCTGAGTGCAGGTTATGGTGATATGTGTGAACTCGGTTGTTAGAAACAACCAGAGTATTTATTTTGCATATGTATATATATATCTTGAAAGTTCTGGGAATTTTCTGAGTGCAAGTTGTTATGATATGTATGAAAATTGGTTGTTGGGTGCAACCAATGTGCTTGATTTTCTATTATGGCTATTATTGAGAATTGTATGATAGGGTTGGAACTTATCCAATACCCTAATGACTAGTAGTGATATCTACCTTAGGTCAACACGTTACTGGGTTTTAGTATACTTGTGTGTAAGGCTATTCTTACTAAGCTTTTTCGCTTACCTAGTTGATTTATGTTGTAGGTAAATGCAAAAGTAAAGTGGAGTAGTGAGCGCTAGAGTCTGCTTGCGGATATGTACATGTGGCATGACCTGGGGAGGATTTTGATGAAACACTATTTGAAATGAAAAAGCTGAGAGCTTGTTATTTCTTTTATGACATTTGTTTTGCTATAACTCTATGAAAGTGTAGTTGTAATTTCGTTTGCTAAACTAAAAGTGTGCGTACATGACCTTTTTAAAAGTTTTTTTATAAGAATTTTCGGTACAATGATTTAAAGTAAAAGTTTAGATTTTCACATGTTTTTGGTCTTGTATATTTTGAGGGTCGTTGCAAGTGGTATCAGAGCTCGAGTTGAGTCGATTCTGTAGACAAACCCACATGTACATTCTACGAGATAGACCGGCACTCACTGTAAGTATTGTGTTTTTCATATATGTTTCCTTTGCTTTCTTTTACTTACCTCAATTCTATAAATTGTAGGTTATGGATGATATACCTGAGATTGGTGACCTTGTGATAGGAAACCTACCCATGATCTATATGCCTAGGATCGATTACTATAGACTCTTTAACAATGAGAGTCCTCGATGCTTCGATTACGATCAACGACATCAGCGTGTCATTTGGAAATTGACGCATTACATGATAGAAGTCTTTGATAGGGCCAACACACCCGAGCGACAGAGAGTGCGATATGCCAACACTTATCTGAGAGGCTCGACATAGATATGGTTTCATCACAAACATTGGCAGCTGGTTCGCGACATGTGGGATGACTTCCATATGTAGATCGAGCTAGCGTTTGGGCGATGGATTGGTCTATCACTGTTGTTGATAGCATACCTTGAGATAGTGCACTAGATCTTGAGGAGGATCTCGAGTAGACTGATAAGGATACCAACATAGAGTTGAATATGTTGATGGAAAGCCTAGATTAGGATATGTTGTGAGGGTCTTGGTGATACTTTTTACAAAGACTTGGGAAACCTACTAGGTTGTAGTGCTTTTGTGCAGTTGTAGCAGGAAGATGTAGAAACCCGACATGTAGCTAGTGTTCTCTTCTTTTTGTATTTATCGTTTTGATAACTAAAACCTTATTGCATGATCATTTTGTATTGCTAGGTTATATCCTTGAATGATTGCTTACCTGTTTTGAGTTAAATCGTTGTGAATCCTTTTGTTTTCCTTTCTCTTTTCCTTGTGTATGGGAAACAAGTATACTCAAATCTCTTATACATTTGAGTATAGAAATTCGCGATGGTACCTAACACCCAAGCTAGGGGAGTCGAGTTGTTAACCCACTAAACCCAGCCGAGAATACATCCGTTGACCAAGAAGCAGGTCATTGCTGAGGCAGTGGAAGGGGTCGTGTAACGTCCTAAAAATGCTAATAGGGTTTAGTGCCTTGATTAGCGTGCTGGGAGGGCATAATTGGACATATGTGTGATTCATTGATTAAATACGTGACTGGCATACATGATTTATATGATAATATGAATATATTTATATGCATGTTTATGAGTATTAAATATGCATGTGGGCCTGTTCTTGGTTATAAGGGCATATCTGTAATTTTGGTCTGTTCAGGGCATAAATGTGATTATATGTGTTTAATGATTGAGACCACATTATTATGTGGATATATTTGCAGTATATGGCTCGAGGCAATCTTGGTGAGCAGATTAGCATAATAGTCCCAGCAAGGTATAATACCCGACTCGGGGTGACCTTAGGGGTATTTTGAGAAGTTTAATGTATATTTGAGATTTATCGAGTAGTGGGTAAGTATTTGGTAATTAGTTGGGCATGTCAGGATTAATTTGGAATTAGTAGGATGACTCGAGGAATTTGCAGGAATCAGGGTTAATGACCATTTTCCCCTAAGGGAAAATAGGAGGCTAGGTTAGTATAAGGGGCATTTTGGTCATTTTGATTAAAGAGATTTAGATGGGAATAGTTAGACTTAGGCTGGAAACTTCTCAAACTCTCTCCTACTCCCTCTTACACATTTTCTCTCTCTCTCTCTCTCTCCCTTTGGAATGCTTTGAAGCTGAAGGAATTTTGAGGGGAAAAGCCAGGGGATTTAGAAGGGAAGTCTGGAAAATTAAGCTAGGGTTAGTCAAGCAATTTCTGTGGATTGGGGCTATAAACTGAGGTAAGAGTTCTGTCTTGTTTCTGTTGGGAATTCAGATTGTTAGGTTGAGTTTAGACTCATTTTGGATATGGATTGATTTTTGATTTGGGGTGGTAATTTCATTAGGTTTTGAGGTCATTTATTATGCCTAAATTATGTGGTTGAGAGTCCTAGACTTAGTTCTGGGTTTGGTTGAAGGTTGCAAGTGATTTTTGGTTGAATTGAATTGGGAAAATGTTGGAGAAACCCAGGGAATTCTGGGTTCATGGGGCGCGCCGCGACCTAGTTCATGGGCATCGCAGCCCGCATGCCCTAGAAGGCCCTGGGGGCTGGCTCACTTTAGGGCGCACCGCGACCCTAGGGGGCAAGTCGCGACCCGCCTCCCCCCCCCCCCCCCCCTGAAGCAAGAGGCTGGCACCTTAGACTTTAGGCGCGCCGCGACCCTTAGGGCCAGGTCGCGGCCCACCTCGGCAATTGTAGCCTAGGTTGGTTTTTAGGCTGGGGGAGGCTCGGGGACTTAACCTAAGCGCTCGGGACGAATTCTACTATCCGGTTTAATAGAATTCAAGATTCCGGAGGCTAGTATTTGTTTCCAAAGCATTTAATTGGATTAGAATTTGTTAGTTATCCATTGTCGCTTGTGACTAGGGTTACTGTTAATGCTCGCGATTGAGGATCATCCTCGGGACCGCTCTTTATCCTTTGCTTGGGACTTCAGGTAAGAAAACTGCACCCAAGTGGTTGTGAATGGGACTGAGATTCCCTATAAATGGACATATGTGTTCTGTAGTTTATATATCTGTTATGTGTAATGTAAAAGTACGGTCTAAGGGACCTGAGGCTGATGATAAGCATACTGAACGCAACTCAACCTAAGTGATCCAGGAGCAGCTAAATAAACAGAAGGCTCGGCCTAAGGGTGCCGACACCTAAATATTGTATTAAAGATTGAATTATATATTTGGAAGTATATGTGTTTATCATTGCCTAGCTTAATACTTGTATTCTGATGATTAATTGAACTGATTGGACTAAAGTTTGTTATACACACTTGTTGATATCTATGCTTGCTGATTATGGTATTCTTGCTGAGCCCTGGCTCACGGGTGCTGTGTAATGCAGGTAAAGGCAAGGGAAAGCTAGATCAGTCATGAGTTGGAGAGCTTTGGAGGCGGTGTATACATTGGCAGCTGCTCGACCCCCACGACCGAGGGATTTATAGGGATTTGAGCTCAAAACTGTATTTTGCCATTTAGACTGGCTATTTGTAATGCCCTGGATAACCAAGACCGTTACACTATGTGTTTATAAAGGTGCAAGACCTGCTAATCAAGTCATTTAGTTGAAAATGTGATGCTAAACAATTATTGAACTAGGGTTAAAAGATTTTGGTCATAAAAGATAAATTTCCATTTAAATAAGCGTTTGATACACGGGATCCCAAAAATAGGGTCAAGTAACAGTTTACAAAATTTTCAGAGATTATAAACAACCACAAGCCACTTTAATGGAAAAATAGGCATTTTAAGGTCTCCTATCCCTGTAACACCCCTCGGTCGTGGCGGCCGAGCAGCTGACTATGTACATTCTGCCCCCAGAGCTCTCCAAATCAGGGTAGGTCCAGCTTACCCTTTCCTTTACCTGCACCATGTAGCACCCGAGAGCCAAGGCCCAGCAAGAAAACCATATAACGGAGCATAATCAATAACTCACAAACATTAGCCAGATATTCAATAGACCACAGCATTCACATAAATAGTGACATCAATCAACGAATCAATAATCTATCATCCAGGAAATCAACATGCCAAAATCATCAGACCAACAACAATAAACATATCATGCAATTTCCAGGGTCGACGCCCTTGGCCGCACCCTCAATTTATCCCACTAACTCCGGCTCACTTAGGCTGAGATCAGTGATTATATAATTAACCTCAGCTACCAGTGGTCGAGCCGCATCCCGTGCGCCAATATTAATTCCAACACTCTAAGGCCGTTTATTTCATGTTCACATGGCATAATACCATCATACAACATTGCATACAAGTATAGGGAACTCTTAGTCCCAACATAGCCACATAACTGGGTGTAGTTTTCTTGCCTTTGATTCCGAGCGGAGAAGATGAATTGATTCCGAGCACGATCCCTAGCCTCGAGCCTTAGCGCTAGTCATAAGAGTCATTGATAACTATCAACTTCCAATCAGAAATAAAATACTTAGGTAGCAAAACTAGCCTTTGGGATCCCAATTTCTACTAAACCGGGTAGTAGAAATTGTCCTGAGTCCTTAGGTTCGAACCCTCCAGCCCTAACAATACTAAGAAAACTTCTAAGCTCAAAACCCCCAGGCGGGTCGCAACTTGGCTCAGCATGTCGCGACTTGCCCCAAGTCAAAGAGCAAGCTCTCACACCAAAGGGGAGGTGAGTCGCGACTTGCCCGAGAAAGTCGTAGCGTGCCCCCAAGTCAGAGAGCTCCCACGACCAGAAGGGCCACACGCACTGCGGCACCCCCATGCTGGGTCGCGGCAGCGCTACGAATCCAGGGGGAACCTAGGTTTTCTCCTCCTTCTCCCAACAATGTTCACTTTAACTTGCCCATAATTTTTCCCCTTACTCTATAATTTAACACCAATTTCAACTACGAATTAGACCCAAACTCACTTATTTTAGACACCAAGACCTCAACAACCACACTATAACTACACTCTCAAACATTAGCTATTCATCTCCTATATACCCAGAATTAGCACATGATCCAACCCAGAAACCTTACCAAAATGACCAACAATTTCATATACAATAACCCATAAAACCTAAGCTAATCCCAGCAGAAAAATCAGAATTGAATACCCAAAATTCTTACCTCAATATAGCAGTTTCCTCCTCTGAATTTCCAGCTACAATTCAAGCTTAATTCCCTTCTGTTTTCCTCCAAGAATTCCTAGTCCAAGCTTAGTTTAAGCACCCGTTTGATCCAAAGCTTCGATATCCAACTTGAGAGAGAGAGAGCTTTCTGTGATATTTTCCTTCTTCAATAATTCCCCAACCTTTTTCTCTATTCTAAGGAAAAATTGAATATATCCTTAGTCCTAGGAAATGACCTTTTTACCCTCCCAAACATAATAACCCCTTTAACTTAGTCTAGGTGTAAAATGTCATTTATTCCCAATTCCCACTAATTCCTCAAATGTTCCTAATATTAACCACTTAAATCCCATCATCCAATTAATCACCAATTATTTACCCAATGTCTTATAATCTCCAATATATCTCCTAAATTCCCAAAAATACCCCCAGGCTCCCTTGAGCCGGGTATAAATCCCTGTCATGACTATTTCGCCCAACCACTCACTAGGACTGTCTCAAGCCATATGCTGCAAATATATCCACATAATAATGTGGTCTCAATAATTTATCCCAAATAATCACATTTATGCTCTCAACGGGCAAAAATTACAAATATGCCCATATAAGCTAAACAGGGCCTACATGCATACTAATACTCATAATCATGCATCACACATATCCACATAATCATATAAGGATGCTTATCACATAATCATGCATTAAATCATTTAAATCACAGATAAACCAATTATGCCCTCTTGGCACACTAATTAAGGCCCTTAAGCCTTATTAGTAATTTTGGGTTGTTACACTATTGTTGTATTAACTTTTGAGAGTTGTATCTACCATGTAAACACTATTTTTGGGATCCCATATATCAAACTCTTGTTTTAATGAAAGTCAACCATTCTACAATCAAAATCTTTTAACCCTAACTTGTCAGTTGAATTTAGAAACATGTTTATGTTAAAACGACTTGATTAGCGAGTCTTGCACTATTTTAAACACACAATGTAATGGTCTTGGTTATCCAGGGTGTTACAGGTCGAGGCCGAGGGAGAGGCCGATGAAAAAGAGTACATCCAGAACCAAATCTGGCAACTCATATAGAGGAATTGAGAAGGACTTTGGATGAGCAGAATGCGGAAAATGCTCAGATGTTTGCGCCACATTACCCCGCACCTTGGGAAGACGTTCCCAAAAAATGGGAATTCCCAGCTCAAGAAGACCCACTTGTGGGAGCAAATCCGCTAGCGGTTACACCCATAACAGAAAAGCCAAAAGTAATCTTGAAACAGTTTAGTAGGCAAAACCCACCCATGTTCAAAGGGTCTTAGGACCCCCTGATGGTAGAAGAATGGATCAACGTGCTGGAGAGAATCTTTGACTTTGTGGAGGTTACCAAAAGGGAAAAGGTAATATGTGCAGTGTATATGTTGAGGAAGGACGCCCGTGTCTGGTGGGATATTGCTAGGAATGGGACTGATGTTGCACATATGGACTGGGCAGAATTCCTGACCTTACTTAATGCCAAGTACTACAACAAGGCGGTGATAGATCAGAAGGTGGTTGAGTTCGCCAACAAGTTTGACCAACTCTCAAGATTTGCTCTGGATCTGGTAAACATTGAAGTGAACCGGGTACGCAAATGCATGAAGGGGTTGAAAAGAGAGATAGCTCCATTCATGGATACCGGGAAGACCAACTTGGATACTTATGATGAGGTCGTGGAGCGATCAATTAGCCTAGAGTCATGACTTGTACAATAGAAGAAAAAGCCCTACAGGGCTGAAGAACGAGCACATGTCTCTAATGACCAGGGAAGGTACTCTAGTAACCAGAGCAACCTTTCTGGAAGGTGTTACACCAAAATTTTGAGAACACATAAATAGCCTCGAAATGTAGTCTCAAAAAGAGTGAGATAAAAAATAATAAATGTTGGCAGTGCCCTTGTTTGAATTGTCAAGTGGTTCCATATCCATTATTAGCACTCGAGCATGAGTCGCATTGTTTGAGTTGTTAGGAAAATTTATACAGGATCTTGTTTATTTTCATGTAGATCTTATATTAAACAAATTAATATAAGAAAACCTAAAACATGTTTCTAAAATTGAATTCAAACAGAAGTAATGATAAGAACACTTACATTATACGCAGCGGAATGATAGAGTCATTCCTTTAGTTTCTCTAACCCTGCTATCCTTTCTGTCACAGAGTATCACCAAGAAACTGAACCATTCTTCAATTTTCTTCACAGCCTTCCAAAGTCTCCTTAGAATCACCTAGACTAGGGTGGACAATTCTCAACACATGATATAGATACAGAGAGAAGAAGAGAAAAGAATAATAATGAAGCTTAGAAAAAGACATATGTTTGTAGAGAGAATCTAAAACCTACTAGATCTTCTGATCTTCTTAGAAACAAGTTTTTTCATCTCTCACATAGCATTCCTTTTATAGGCTCAATTAGGTCATTTATTTAATTAAATAATTAATAAAATAATAGTCAATTATCAACCCTAGGTCGAAATTATCATGGGCTTTAGGCCTGTGAAATTTCCCATTTAATCATAAGTTCGTTGGACTTAAAATCAAGGCACACATTATTTTCTATTGATTTAATTAATTAAATCCTTTATCAAATTAATTATTTATAATTTGAACCTTGATTTAAACTTATTTATTAATTTGGATACCAATTTATCTTAATTAAAAAATATGCCCTAATTTCTCTTTTCTTCTCTAAATTACATAACTCTCTGAAACTATCCAAAATTGACCTGGTCAACTTTCATAATTCTAATTGATAATAAAATAAATTAATTGAGACTATCTGGATGATTTTATCCAAGGTACAGTGGGGACCATGGGCCTATGAAATGAAGCTCCAATAAGTTATCATAAATCTAACAAATAAATTTACTAACTTATTAATTCCTCGTGACTCCACAAAAGACTCGGAATGACACTCTTGAATTCATGGAACACTCTATAACAAATATAGATACGTTATTAATCATCCATTGTTACAACCATAATTGTCACTCAATCCTCTATAGACGGTCTACAATGAGATGGGACTAAAATTCCGCTTTACCCCTCATTGTATTTTATCCTTAAAATACTTAATTCCTTGTAAATGATATTTTAGTAAACTATTATTAGTTATTGAAATGAGATCTCTTTCATTTAGCACCTTGAACCAAACTAAAAGAAAACCATTGTTTCACTTCTTCATCAGAAGCTACAGATGTCATATCTATGATTAACACTCCCACTCAATTATACTACCCAGTTCCAAATATGTAAGTATGGGCTAGTCCGTAGGGTAAGCTAGTAATGAACAAGTCAAAGAACTCAAATAATACAATCAGTTAGAATACTAACCACTCAGAATTGAGATTGAATTGACCTATGGTCAACTATATGATATGACTACAATAGATAATAATAGTATGTTTACTTATCTTATCTACTGTCAATATCGGTCCAGTCCGAGTAACAAATACATCCGATCTTATCTACTTTGCTAATGTTCTAGAAAGAACATAACACTACAATGTGTAAGTAGATCATATCGTAGATTGGAAAGTCAGTGTAAATCCTATGCACTCACTAATCTTAGGACTAACTTATTTTGAACATATAATCATATTTATATTCCACTATGATTATGTCACTATAAATATGATTAGCTATATGCTTGGGGTTTAATAGAAGTTTATATTAAACAAATAATCATGAAAATAAAAAATGTGAGCAAAGTGATTGACCAAGCCAAAAAATGATTTATATTCTTTTATTGATAATAAATGAGATTACAAAGAAATTGGGTTTTAATTAGGGCAAAAAATCCCCAACAAGAGCCTGAGTTGCAGGCTCGAAGACACTAATCTTCTCCGAGGGATGAGTTCGAAAAAATCACTAGATGAGGAGGAGGCTATAACTTGGATGATGAGCTCGAAGGTAGGCCAATCTTGAAAGCGCGCGACTCATTTGGCACGCGGAAAGACTATTAGGAAATTCCTATTAAATAGGGATTCATTATTATCATATATTAAATCCCTATTGTCATGGGATATTATGTAATTAACGCATTTATTGTATTTATTTGATTGATTGTAACTTCCCTGAATTAGAGGAAGATATTCTCATAACCAGGTCTATAAATAGCCTAGAGTAATTCATTTGTAGACATGAACAAATTGTACTAGAGAATACTCTACCAAATTTCTTTCCTTCAAAGCTTTGTGAGAGTAGTGAGAATAATAGTGACTCGTGGAGTAGGCAGATTTTAACTTTTTAACCACGTAAAAAACCTCTGAATCCTTCTACTTTTTCTACTTTTTTGTTTAATGCTCTTCATATTTAAGTTGACTAAAAATAGTATCAACAATTTGGTGCATTCATTGAGAGCATTAAGCAAATCGATGTATTGTTTAATCAAAAACCTTCTGCATACCATCAATGGCCACCACGAACAACCTTGGAACTAGTGAGCGACCATTACCAAAAATTCCCGATGAGCGAACTCCTCAGACTGAGAACTACCCACAAAGGCCTGGGAAGTAGCCCATGGTAGATCAGAGCCTCGATGAGGGAAGTGCATCATCAGACTCCAGAGGGTAACCTACTAAAACCCCCAGACCATGCGAGGATCTATACTATAATCCTGAAAGGTACGTGCCCATCGTGGAATTGGAGAATTGCATATTATGCGAAAAGCTAGCCGAAGCTACATGGAGAAATATATGAGGAGTTGGCTAGGAAAGTTGCTGAAGTACATGCACCACCTCAGAGGACTAGAGGACAGCCCGTGGGAGTACAACCGCCAGATAGGCAGAGCAATGTGCCTAACAAGCCCAACCAAGGCCCAGGACCAATACCGCCAATGGTCGTCCTAGGGAAAATGATCAAAATGCAACTAGGGGAAAACCTATGGTAAGTGTAACTACTGGAACAGAGAATAATCGAGCTCCTTCTGTAGCTTGGAATGATAACCCCGAACCTATCAGGTGCAATCCGGAGCCTGTCTGAGCCAATTATAGACTTTCAAACCCATTGATGGAAGGTCGCCGCCATCACCAATAAGGCATCCTCCCTCTCTAATAAGACACCCTTCTCTAGCTCAAGAGGCACCCCAACAAGCTCCCAATGGGAACCAGACGGGGGAGCGGGCACCCTAGAGACTTTCTGAGAGTGGGAGCTGAGAAAGAAATCATAGGGCTCGACCTATACAAGGGGGTCAACGAGAGGCTCATTGAAGACATAGGGCATCCCAACTAGCGGGAAGTCATATGTCGACGTCACAAGAGACTAGGGTGAGGGGGCAAGCAGAAAACCCACCTCGCCACCATCGAACCACACAACAAGAACTAGAAAGGAATGTCAGCTTCCTCAGTGGAAGTCTTGACCTCACCAGATCGGTGAGTGTATACAACACCTAGCCTAGAAATACTTGGAATTATGAGAACGACTATCTTGATCTTCGAGATCACTTGAATCAAAACCGGGGGCAGGATAACCCGTCAAACCTAGATTTATGAACACATTTAAATAGTTGAAAATAACCCATGCATTCAATACACGGGAATTAGTATAACCCTGTACTAGGGCAAGGAGCTGGAGTTTTTACAAACAATAACTAGCTACCCCAAATGCAAGCTCGATCTCCGCTAGACTTGGTCCAAGAAAGAATCAACCAACTTTAAAGAGCATTCAAGCTCCTTCAAGAAGAAAGAAATAAGGACAAGGCTGACGACTTCGATGAGGAGCTCGAGCCTTTTGATCAACACATATCAAACACTCCATTTCTATACGGATTCAAGATACCCCACGTGGCAGCCTTTTATGGTACCTAAGACCCATATAGCCACCTGAGTACGTTTGACACAATAATACGTTTGAGCAATGTGTGGTACGATCTTAGGTGCATGCTCTTTCCAACCACACTCACAGGACTAGCAAAAAACTGGTTTGACAAGTTCCAAAAGCACTCGATCTCTTCTTGGGAGCAATTGTTTAAGGAATTCAGGAAACAATTCAAGGCCATGGTATGTGTCAAGCCTTCGAAATCGGCCTTGACTAATGTTAGACAACAGTTGTGAGAGTCATTAAAAAACTACCTGGTAATATTCAACATAGAGGTAGCACGGAGTCGAAATGTCGATGACAGTGGTCATCTCATGGTAGTATGAGCTGGATTACTGCCGGGGAGTCCCCTTTGGGATGATATGCAAAGGAAACTCGTGAGGAAAATAATCGAGTTCAATCAGAGCTCAGAGATTCGTTAATGTACAAGACGCGAAGTCAGCATTAAAACAGACCTCCCAGCCTTTTATAATTACAATGACGAACGTCAACTCAGCCTCGACCTCAGCTACGCCCTCAATGTCACGACCCTCAGGAGACAACCCTTCAAAAAGGAAGAAAAATGAAGGGAATAACTCGGAGGCGGATGGGAGAAAAAATAAAAAATGAAATAAATACTTCTCCATTTACACAGTTTATACCGAGCTTACAAATACTTGGGAGAACATTTTTATCGCAAATGAAAACCAGGTCTCGTTCAGGTGACCTTGTCCGATGTGAAATTAGAAGTCTAAAAGGGATACCAATAAATTCTGTAGATTCCTTAGGGACATTAGTCATACCACCAATGAATCCAGACAGGTGAAGGACGAGATCGAAGGTCTAGTCTTGAGAGGATATTTTGGGCAGTATGTTAGAAACAGGAATCCGGTCCAAGCTTCGACTAGATAAAGGGTAGCTCCTACACAGTTCCCCAATAGAATATGGCCCCACGCACAAGGGAGGATTACCGACCTCCCTTGATAAATGGGGAGAATGTGGCAACCATTGCCGGAGGACCGCATATCGCAAGGTCAGGTAGAAATTCCTAGAAAAGATATGTCAACGAGCTCAAGACAGGGGATGGATCTCCCTACAAACTTGAACCCCATGCTCCAAAACAACAGAGGGTTGAAACTCAACCCATTACTTTCACTGAAGAAGACGCCTTGCACGTCTAGTTTCCCCACAATGATCCTTTGGTCATCACATTTAGCTTACCAATAAAAGGGTATGCTGGGTCCTTATAGATATCCTTTATAAGGTAACATTGGAAAAGATGGGACTCTAAGTTCGAGACTTGAAAGCCTATGCGATGACGTTGTATAGATTTTCAGGGGAATGGATAGCGAACACGGGATCTATCGAGCTCCCGGTGACCTTGGGAGACTACCCAGTCTTAGTAACCACAATAATGGAGTTCATAATGGTTGACACCCATCAGCCTATAATGCACTGCTCGAGAGACCAGCCTGATTGGGCTGAGGTAGTTTCATCTCTGAGGCACTTGGCCATCACGTTCCTGACACCTAGTGGCATTGGGACACTAAAGGGAGACCAATTGGCTACCCGAGAATGCTATAGCATCTCCATGAGGGGGAAGGGCCAAACAAGTACAGAAACACTTGTTATCATCCAAGAAATAAATTGAACCATCTTCAAAGTCGAATAAGAAATCGACCCCATAATAGAAGAGGACAGGGTAGATCTCAGACCAATCGAGGAACTCAAGGACATAGAACTCGAAGAAAAGGATATCACTAGGGTGGTAAAGATAGGGAAGAACCTTCTAAAGGATGCGAGATAATAATTAATTTGCTTCCCAAGGGAAAATCAAGATGTGTTCGCATGGTAGCATTCCAACACGGTTGGGATCAGCCCAAACATTATAAGCCATGCGCTCAACATAGACAAAGGATTCCCTCCAAAGAAGCAAAAAAGAAGGCTCTTGGATGGGGAAAGGAAGATAGCCTTAAAAAAAGAGGTCGAAAGGCTGAAGACAAATGGATTTATCCGAGATGCTTTCTATCCCGATTGGATAGAAAATCTTGCATTAGTTCCGAAGCCCAATGGAAAATGGTGAACTTGCATTGATTATTCGGACCTCAACAAGGCATGTCCAAAGGATTTCTTTCCCATACCTCGAATTGATCAGCTTGTAGATGCCACCGCAGGTCACGTCATCATGTCATTCATGGATGCATATTCTGGATATAACAAGATAGCCATGCATGCACCTGACCACGAACATATGAGCTTTATGACTGATAAGGGTTTGTATTGCTACAATGTGATGCCTTTTAAACTCAAGAATGCAGGGGCCACATACCAGAGTTTGGTGAATAGGATGTTTGCTGAGAAAATATGGAATAACATAGAGGTTTATGTAAATGATGTGCTGGTCAAGTCCAAGCATAACTGTAACCATGTTGATGATCTCGCAGAATGCTTTGCTATACTCCAGAAATACAACATGAAACTTAACCCACAGAAATGCTCATTCGGAGTTTCCTTGGGAAAGTTTCTCAGATTCATAATAAATGCTCGGGGCATAGAGGCAAACCCGGATAAGATCAAGGCATTAATCAATATGCTCTCACCTTAAAAACATAATGATGTCCAGAGTTTAACTGGACAAATGGCATCCTTAAGTAGGTTCATATTGAAATCTACAGACAGATGCCTTCCATTCTTTAATCTTTTGAGAGGGGGCAAGAAATTTGAATGGTCGAACAAGTGTGAGCTCGCTTTTTAAGCTCTTAAAAAACACATCGCTGAACCATAATTCTTATCTAAACAAATCGCAGGGGAAGTATTGTACTTATATCTTGCCACAACCAAGCATGCCATCAATGCAGTGCTTGTTCATGGGGATAAAAGGTTACTGGGGGCAGAGTCGAGATATCCATTAATGGAGAAGGTGGCCTTGTGCTTGATACATGCATCTCGAAAGCTTTGACCTTACTTCCAGGAACATCCTGTATACGTATTGACTGACCAAAAATTAAGACAGGTGTTGTCAAAACCTGAGGCGTCCGAAAGACTCCTAAAATGGGCGGTCGAACTCGGACAATTCGAGATCACTTATAACACAAGAACAATGATAAAAGGACAAGCCTTAGCTGATTTCATAATTGAATGTACGGGAATCACCAATGAGGAGGTCATAACCCTAGCCTGCGAGCTATGGAGACTTTACGTCGATGGGTCTTCAAATGAGAACAGATCGGGGGCAGGAATAATTTTTATCATTCTAACTAGAAATCATTTTCATTCAGCCTTACAGTTTGGCTTCGAGGCATCAAATAATGAGGCTGAATACGAAGCACTATTAGTAGGACTTTAGATAGCTTCCAAGCTCAAAGAGAAGGCCATTGACTACTACAGTGATTCCCAATTGGTCGTTAACCAGGTCTTAGGAGAATATCAGGCTTGTGGCATTAAAATGGCAACTTACTTGAAGAAAGTCAAGGAAACATTCGGGAAATTGGAGTTCTATGCCATTGAACAAGTTCCACGGGAGCAAAACTCAAATGCAGATGCTCTAACTAGGCTCGCCACAACCAAAGAAGTTGATGCACTCAATTTAGTGCAGGTGGAGTTCCTACCGGTCCCAAGCATAGTCGAGCCTGAAGAAGAAGACATCAACATGATTGACCCGTAACCTACAAGGATAACCCCCATAATTGACTACCTTGAAATTGGGAGCCTTCTAACAGTCCCGAATGAGGCTAGGAAACTTATGTACAAGATACCAAGATACACCATCTTGGAAGGGAGGTTGTACACAATAAGGTATTCTATGCCACTGCTAAGGTGTGTAACTCCACCCAAAGTCATAATTTCTTTAGAAGAAATCCATGAAGGATTTTTTGGAGACCACACTAGGGGGCACAGTCTATCAAAAAAGGTGATTAGGCAAGGATACTTCTGGCCTACAGTTAAAGCGGGATTATTTCAATATGTCAAGCGCTGTGACAAGTGTCAACGATTTTCTTCAATCACATGAGCTCCACCTACCGATCTCACCATGAAGAGCTCTCCGTGGCTGCGGTGTGGGAAATCGACCTCATAGGATCCTTACAAACAGGAAAAGGGGGAGTAAAAAATGTTGTATTCGCTATCAATTACTTCACAAAGTGGACCGAGGCCGAACCTCTAGCTACCATCACCTCAAAGAATGTTTTGGATTTCATGGTGAAAAATATAATTTGTAGAGACGGAGTGCCAAAGAAAAATAGTATCAGAAAATGGGACCCAGTTCGATAGCGAACTATTTGCACAATTTTGTGAAAAGAAGGGGATAATAAAAAGTTTTTTCTCTATAGCTCATCCACAGGAAAATGCCCAGGTCGAAGCAGTGAACAAAACTTTGAAGAGTTCTATTAAGAAAATGCTTGAAAAGGCTAAAGGAAAATGGCCAGAGGAATTACCACAAGTCTTGTGGGCATACAGAACAATAGCCCGGACCACAACAAGACATACCCCCTTCTCCTTAGCTTACGGTTGCGAAGCTATGCTACTTATTGAGGTCGAAATCCAAATAATCAGACGCGAAGCATACAACCAGAACTAAAACCAATCCCAGCTCAAAGAAACACTAGATCTAATTGAAGAAAAACAAGACGAAGCCCAACTTAAGAACGATGCATACCAGCAAAGGGCTACAAGATACTTCAACAAGAGAGTTCGAGATAGAAAATTTGGATTGGGAGATTTGGTGCTCAGACGCATGTTTTTGGCCACTGGAGACCCCTCGGCAAGCATGCTCAGGCCTAATTGGGAAGGACCATACCAAATCGAATCTATTATTCGACCTGGTGTTTATAAACTAGCAAGATTGGATGGAGAATTGGTGCCACGAGCTTGGAATGGTGAACATTTACAACCTTATTATCAGTATTGTAGGAATCATGTTTATTCATTTGTAACCAAGCTGGTACTTAAGTTTTACTTTTTATCAATAAAGCAATAATTTTTATTCAAATTTTGTGTATTTTTATTGTTGTACTTTTTGCAAGCTCTCAAAATTCATTAACCTAAGATTACAATCATAGGATATTAAGGGGCATAAATGGTGTACAATAATACCATAAGCTTAAAAGTATAACATCAATAAAAATGAAATAAAATTAAACAAGTGTATGGATTATTAACCAAACACAAACTAAATAAGTCTGGAATGAACAAGAAAATTCTAATCGATAAGGTTAAAAGTTGGAATTCTAGATAAACTAACAAAAATTTATAAGTCTAGACAAAGCTGGAATTTTTTGCAAATAATTTTCAACCTCGCAACCTCGAGACCATACTCAAGGATAAGGAAAAGTTACTACAATTAAGGAAAAAGTAACTAGACTAATAAGGTTACCCACCAAAAAGTATTTTAAACGAAGAAACATGGTAAAAGTAATATTCGATTTTGAAGATAACGAATTCGAAAAAATGTGCAATCGAATGAACTATGTATGAATGCATGGAAATTTGAGCTCAATCATGACAAGTATTTGTGTAGATAAACAAATATAGAAGTAAGTACTTTATGGACATGTTCGAAATATTTCGAGGCTATAAATGCGAAGCATACGATAAAGGAAAAAGCGTTCAAGGTAGACAGTGTGCATAAAGATTTCGAGAAAGATATTTAAGCATAAAATTAAAACTACCATTAACATTTAAAAGAAATACTCAAACCTTCAATTATAATTGTCTTTTCCCAAAGGGCATAAAAGAAAGTTAATTACAAAAAATGATAATAAGGGACGCAGCCCTTGTA
Source organism: Humulus lupulus (assembly GCF_963169125.1). NCBI lineage: Eukaryota > Viridiplantae > Streptophyta > Magnoliopsida > Rosales > Cannabaceae > Humulus > Humulus lupulus. The sequence goes on from NC_084794.1 coordinate 120,621,861, forward strand.
GACACACGATTCATTTCTGGCCAGTAGGAGCAGACTCAGCTTCTTCGCCTTTCTCCTTTTCACCTTCGCCATCCATGGTGGTGATAGTTACCTCTTCCTCGAGCAACTGAGCCTTCCACTTGGAGACTAACTCCTCTTCCTTATCCAGGAGGAACAAGGTGTCCAACTCAGGATTCAAAGACCACATCTTGTACATAGCCCGGTCGGTTGCCCAATCCATCTTCGCCTTTAATTCCTCGATCATGCATTTCTTCTCATCCTCAAGGATCTCATAAGCAGCTCACTTTTCCTCCTTCAGGTGATCGACCTTAGCCTTAGCGGCATTGAAATAAGATGTCCTAGTGTTGAGCTCGACCTTCAAGTTATTAGCATCTGCCTCGGAAGAAGCGAGCTTAGTTTGGGAAGCTTTGAGGGCATCCTCGCCTTTGGCTTGGGCCTCCTGGGCCTCTTGGAGCGATGTTTTAGCATGGGCTTGGGCCTCCGTGGCTTCCTTGAGTAGACTCTCAGCTTTAGTCTGGGCTCCCTTGGCCTCCTTTAGGTCATCCGTGGCACGGATATGGGCCATGTGGGTGTCGTTGACCAAGGCCTCACCAGCAACTATTTTCGAGGAGAGAAGGGAGGTCTAGCATATGACACCAAGAAGAGTCTGAAACAAAAAACTATAATAGTTAGAAAATAAAATAAAGAGTAACCAAGAAAATAAAAGTCAAACAATGCAGACATACAGAAACCTCGAGCTCCATAATTTGATCAAAGAGAAGTGTGGTGTTATCTCCCCTCAGAAATCGCCACACATTGGCATCGAGGTTGCTGCATGATTGGCCTACCTGGGATAGCAAGTTTGAGTATAAATCAGCTCCTAGGCTCCCAACCACATTTTCCAGGGGGTACTCAGGCATATGTGGTGCAACATAGAACTTTCGGACCACGGTTTGAGTTAGGGCACCCGCAGGTTTCGAGGCCAAAGGGTCTACGACCTTTTTTCCTTTGTCCCTTGCATGGACTAGCCGGGGAGGAGGAGGAGGAGTCTTCTTTCCCTGAGGAGATGGAATGTTAATTGGAGGCTTGGTTATCATTGCCTTCGATTTCGCAGGAGTGATGTCCTCGAACACCTTTATAGCGTTAGGAGTATGGGGCTTGGGCTCATTAGAGGTAGATTTCGTGGTCACCAAGAGAGGGTCCTCAGCAACCTTCATGACATTTGAAGGAAGGTTGTCCTTCTTCGAGGTAGCACATCCCCGCTTGCTACCTCAGGCCTGAGGAGGCATCCCTAGGATGTTGTCCAAGTCAGAATCCATCTCGCCTGAAAAGAAAAAAGATCTATTATGTTGAGAAAAGAAAAATGACACAAGTTTAATATTGAAACGACTAAGTCAGGAACCTCACTGGAGGACTCATTTGAGCTTGAGCTCGGGGACCAAAAAATTTCCCTATCTTCTGACGAGGCTAACGGAGTCCCATCCCTAAAAGTAGGGGACATCCTTGAAATGTCCCTATAGTCATTGGTCCCATATTGGATGCATATCCCATCCCAAACCTTGTTTAAACTGCATACATTTGGTATTTCCCCAACCAGCTATCAAACTAATGTACCTTAAGGTCTACCCCTGACCAGACCATAAAATTGTTCTGGGGATTGTTAAATAATACTATGTTATTGGGTTCCTATCTAAGCAAAGTGGGAGACCATTTGGATAGATCGAGAATGACTTTACCTCCTTCAGACGAGCTCATTGAGGCCTCGTCTTGTGCTTCGTTACCCGAGTATGAAGGTTCAATAGGCCAAGGTATAGGGTCGCGCGAGCTCGAACCCACATTTTTACCTCTGGAGGGAAGCTTGGTCATTGGCACGGGGACTTCTTCCATCCTTGCATACTTTCAGAATACCGAGTCGTCTGTAGACTCGCCTTCACAAAGGAGGCGAAGGTAGTTAAGGGATCCCCAACCATAACAAATCTTGAGAATTGCATCCCTGTGGTTCTTCATGGCCTCTGTAGGCTGTGGGCTATGATAATTGGCTACAAAAAAAAAAGATTGGATGAGCATTTCGAGCTCGAAATAAAAGAAAAAAAAACCAAAGAACCATGATAGGATACTTACGAATCCGCTGGAATGAGTAAAAATGGGAGGGAGCAAGATCGTTCGTCCAAAAGAAGAAGGTCTTGAAGTTAGGAGGATGGTTGGGGACATCCTCGAACAACCGTCTCTCTTTTGGGTAGCTCGACATATAGTAAAACCTACCTCCACCATGAGCTCGGGAGGGGTTTCTCTTGAGGTAGAAAAGGTATAGAATCTCCCGTGTCGAAGGCCCATCCCACTTCAACTCGTGGTATAAAGATCTAAGGACAGCCAAGACCCTATATGAGTTGGTTTGGAGCTGGAATGGGGCAATACTGACATAGTTTGTGAAGCGCCGAAAATAATCCCTTAGGGGAGGTAAGGCCCCAGCTCACATATGCTCGCGACTCCAAGTCACAAGCTTAACTTTCATCTCAGGATTATCTTTTCCAGGAGCAAAACAACTCCTCTCGTCGGAGCTGGTGGGTCAGCACACCAGCTTTCCAGATAGCCTTAGCCCATGGCAGGCTAATAACTCTGAAATCTGCCAGGTCGAGGTGACGAAAATTTAGTAATGTTTGGCCACGAAAAAGGAGTTCTCCGAGGCCGAGATGGAAAGAGATTTGGGGGCCATGGACAATTGATTTGATGAACCCTCCATGAGGCTGAAGGAGAGTGTGTTAGGGGAGTAGGCTATGGTGACTTTAAGCTTAGGATCTAGTGGAATTGGCTGAATCTCAGGTCTGGATTGGGATACACCGCAACTCGAAGCTTCCTTCTTTTCCCCTGTTCGACATCGTCGATCTGATGTCAAAAATGGGCTTGGATTTCATTCGAGCTATTCCTTGTGCTTGTGGATTAGCCATTGGTTTCACATGAATGACGATGCAAGTCGAAGAGATGGTGGATTGTAAGGGATGGCAAGCTTGGGCCCCCACCAATTCTTTGAAGATTGTGACATCTACTAAGAAAGAAAAAGGTGTGGGCCCATTAAAAAAAAGAAAATGGAGAATATTAAGATCTTGATAACTCGAGTGTCCAAGCTTGAGATAACGAGATCGCCTTAATCGAGCCTGAAGGCTTGAAATGGGGAGATTAAATCAAATGCCAACACCGAACTATTATAAAGTTCGGGGTAACGAGAGTGTACCAACACAAGAGTTGGGAGGTTACTGTCAGTTTAAGAGTATCTCGAGTTTCTAGGAAAAGGTGGGCAGTTACCCAAAAAAGGAGATATTATCGGGATACGTGTGTTAAAATCCTAATCCAGAACCCTTTTTCTTAAGCTACACGAAACCTATAACCTAATACCCCATGATCTAAAAAGGCTTCATTTTTATTTGTTTTTACCAAAATTTTCTTCCTAAAGCATCTCTCTGATCAATAAAGCTTACACAAATAAAAACTATCTAGTGCAAAAGAGATTTCAAGAATCTGGTAGAAACCAGAAAGACATTCTTACACACAGAGGAAGCGCATAAAAAAATATATGAAGATTAGAGAACTTACACAATGTGGACTGTGGCTACAAAGAAATCGTCGACTAGAGAGAGGGTAGCAGGAACGATCCCACTGAGCCGAAGGTGGTAAGAACACTTTGCTTCTTCGGTTTTGAGAACATACAAAGAGGTCTCTAGTTCGTGTTACTTTTTCTAAAAGCTAAAATACAAAGGAGAATGAAGTGGGGAAGAAGAAAGAGTATATATAGGCAAGAGGAATTGTAAAATGGCAAATAAATTTGAGCCCTAATTTGAGTTAAAAGGTTATTTAAGGGATCACGTTTGATTCCAAAAATTTTGTGGCAAAAGAAGAATGGGAAATGACGTGCACATGTAAAAGGGCACTCAAGTACTCTCGATAAGCAATCCCCCATTGGCACGTGTCCACACCCGATTGTGGTAGGTGGGCACGTTTTCCTAAAGTGAAGTTCAAAAGTTTCCTTCTCATAGGATTCGAACCAACACTTTTGAGGGAGCAAAATGTTACACCCAATTTTCGAGAATAAATAAATAGCCTCAAAATGTAGTCTAGAAAAGAGTGAGCTTGAAAATAATAAATGTTCGCAGTACCCTTGTACGAATTGTCAAGAGGTTTCAGATCCGTTATTAGCACTTGAGTACGAGTCGCATTGTTCAAGCTTGAGTTTCAGGCTGGAAGACACCAATCTTCTCCGACGAACGAGTTCGACAAAATCACTGGATGATGAGGAGGCTATAACTGGAACGATGAGCTTGAATCCAGGCCAATATTGAAATTCCGTCAGCGCAACGATCGAGCTCAGTGATGCATATGGCACGCAAAAAGACTGTTAGGAAATCCCTATTTAATGGGAATTCATTATTAACATATATTAAAACTCTATTGTCATGTGATATTATGTAATTAACACATTTATTGTCTTTATTTGATTGATTGTAACTTCCCTGAATTAGAGGAAGATATTCTCATAACCAGGTCTATAAATAGCCTGAAGTAATTCATTTGTAGACACACACAAAATTGTACTAGAGAATACTCTACCAAATTGCTTTCCATAAAAGCTTTGAGGGAGTAGTGAGATTAATAGTGACTCGTGGACTAGGCAGATTTTAACTGTTGAATCACGTAAAAAACCTTTGAATCCTTATGCTTTTTCTACGTTTTTGTTTGGTGCTCTTCATATTAAAGTTGACGAAAAATGACGTCAACAAAAGGTTTGCATACAGAGGAAATAGAAGTGTGGGGAAGACCAATACTTCAGGAAACTCTCGATTTCCCAATGGGGGAAATAATAAACGAAGAATGGAGCCACTAAGCCGAAGTTCAAACTTCAACAAGCAGCCAAGGAGAGAAAACAACTATTGACCGCAATGCAACAAATGCAATCGGCGCCACCCAGGCGAGTGCAACAACAACAACTGCTTCACCTGTGGAAACCGGGTAATTTCTCCAGACACTGCTCGACTCATCGTCAGAAGGGAGGAAATGACCAACCAAAGCCAATAGGATGTAGCGTCTCAGAATTTTACTTAGCTTGTAGTATTTTAGTGTTAGTGGATATTGGTTTAAGCCGTGATTTATTTTGAAACTCATAGAAATAGTTTTGAATTTTACAAGTTTAACCTATAGTTTAACAATATTACTTTTAACATAAGGTTTGATTAATATAGTTGGTCCTAGAAATATTACTTATTATAACCTAAGGTTTAGATAGAATAATTAAGAACGTGACACTTGTCACATGCTTGTTTATTTAAGGATTTAAGGATTTCAGATGAATAAATTAATAATTGATGAATCTAGAAGCACTAGAACCTTCCAGAAACTGTTAGGATCACGTTTTACTCAGTTAAGGTTGTTTTAACAAACTTCAAATATGCTGAAAGTGTTCAAAAACTTGTTTAAAATATCAGTGTATGCCGATATATCGCAGCTATATGGGTTGATATGTCGCCTACGGAAGATATGAAAAACACGTCGACTTCGCACGAACGAAACCACGGAAGCTCGGGACATAGGTAGGGGCGATATATCGCCTAGGGTGGGCGATATATCGTCTCCTGGAGCCATTTTTTTTAAAAAAACTTTGTGGATTTAAATTAGAAACAGTCCTCAACCACTTGGACTTGCTCTTGAACGTTTTTGACCGAGATCTGGGCATCTGTGGAACCAAAAATTCAAATATATTCAATTTATATTCATTTATTTATTTATTTATTTTAAAAGGGTTAGTTTCACTCGTTGAACTCTATAAATAGGACCTAGTACTCAGCCATTCATTCATCATTCAAGCATTCTTCAGAGGCTCCAAGCTGCTAAGTTTATTCTAAAGAGAAAACACTAGGGTTTGGGATTTAAAATCTTTTCAATCTAAGCTTTATAAACACTTGGGAAGTAAGATACAGTGACATTTTAGTATTGAGGTGTAGATCAAAGTTCTAGTCCATTCAAGGTATTCCTATCCTCAGGTTTAATCCATCATAGTTCTTTTATTTTCTTTCAGATCCTAACTAATTTTTATGACTTCTTTGTTAGGTGTCTAAATTTCTTGAAACTTAAGGTTCTTCAGTAAGTTTCCATCTTGATGGTTTAAATCTCCTTTTCATCTCCATTTCTTTAGAAACTTATGATTCTTATTGTTGATTTTAGGAGTTTTCCAATCCCGTTCTTGTCTCCAATATTTTGGTTTTTGGTAAGGAAAATAGGTTAGATTATATGTGTTATGATATGTTTATGTGATGCTATGTTGATATGTTATATATATATATATATGAATATATGTTTTATGTTATAGTCACTTGGGGCTTATAGTTGCTTAGGTAGAAAACCCCAAGATTTTTATCATTATCGTGGTTTAGAGTTATGATTTACCCTACCTCGATTAGTAGACTGAGGGCCTAGATGGGTTATCATATACTATTTTGTGATCTACCATACCATGATTAGTAGACTGTGGACCTAGATGGTTTTATCACATGCTACTGTAATGAGTTAATGACCATTAATATTGTAGTCCTATATGTTATACGTTTTTACGTCATACGTTTTATAGTATATGTTTTATGATATAGTCTTATGATTTATGATATATGTTTTTAGTAGATTTTCCTTGCTGGGCATTAGGCTCATTCCTTTTATTTTAGATGGTGCAGGAAAATAAACTTGGAAGGGGAGATGAATTCGTGGCAGCTTGGTATGTGTCTTGGGGATGGACTAATTGAATGGACTGCTGGATGATCGAGGATGAAATTATTTCAAGTCTTTTAATTTATGTTCTTATGTATTTCTGCTCTTAGTTTTTAAACAATTAATTAAAGATGATGTTTATGTTTATGTTTTTATATAAATAACAATGGGATCCCACACCGTATTTTTTATTCCGTACCGTATTTTGGATTATTAATAAAGTTTTATTATTTTAAAGGGTTATACTTTTTTGGACCCTGTATTTTGTCCCATTACCTGTTTGGACCCTGTGGTTTAACAAATTACTTTTTAGACCCTATGTTTTGTAAAATGGTTAAAATAGAACCCTAAACCCGATTTTGGTCAATGTTTTTTCAACTAAAATCACAAATAATTTACCAAACTAACAATTCAGAACAAAAATAAAATCATTCTGCTTAAAAACTGTGTTGTTATATTCAATTTTTTCTTCATCAAAATTGAGTTTAGGGTTCTATTTTAACTATTTTACAAAACCTAGGGTCCAAAAAGTAATTTGTCAAAACACATGGTCCAAACAGGTAATGTGACAAAACACAGGGTCTAAAAAGGAATAAACTCTATTTTAAACATATATGTATTCCAAAATAGTAGCTGTGAAATTCTTTTTCCTTTCCGCAGGGACCAGGAGATTGGATCTAGCCGTAAGAAGAATGCTTGGCTGATAAATAACTCACTTAGTCTTAGTAGTTTTTAATGGTCCGCAATCTTAGAATTAGTTGGGTAAGAACTGCACCGCAAGTTTATGCACTCACCCAAGGTGATAAAGGAGCTGAGACTTTTGACATGGTGTCAGGTCAGCTTATTGTGGCTAATAACTCAACATATGTATTGATGGACACTGGTTCATCCCATTCTTTTATTTCTGCATCTTATGTTTATAAGATAGATAGGAAGCATGAGCCTATGGCAAATGTATGTGCAATATCCTTACCTTCGGGGGAGGATATGATGGTACAGTCCTGGGTTAGAGTCGTACTAGTCTGGATAGAAGGTCGGGAGTTGACTGTGGATTTGCTAGTTTAAGATTTACATGAGTATGATGTTATTTTTGGTATGGATTGGCTAACCAAATACAGGGCGGTGGTTTATTTCAAACAAGGAAAGGTGACCTTTCACCAACCATGGGAAGAACCGTTTGTGTTCCAACGCACAACCCGAGAGAAGAATTTCGCTATATTCTCCACCTTGAAGGCTAGGAAATTATTGGACGATGGATGTATCGGCGACCTGGCAAACGTAATAGACAAGGATAGAGAGTCTAAGCTACAACTAACTGAGGTAGCAATGGTGCACAAATTTTCGTATGTATTTCTTGAGGATCTTCCAGGGATACCCCCAGACCCTGAAGTTGAGTTAATTCCAAGAACCACACCTATTTATAAGGCACCGTATCGAATGGCACCGACAGAGCTCAAAGATCTGCAAGCACAATTACAAGACTACTAGGATGAAGGATTTATACGACCAAGTCACTCTCCTTGGGGAGTCCCGGTAATATTTTTGAAAAAGAAAGACGGATCAATGAGAATGTGTATAGAATACCATTGTAATGCCCTGGATAACCAAGACCATTACACTGTGTATTTAAAATAGTGCAAGACTTGCTAATCAAGTCGTTTGAACATAAATGTGATCCTAAAGTCAACTAACAGGTTAGGCTTAAAATATTTTGATCATAAACGGTTAATTTTCATTAAAACAAATGTTTGATACACGGGATCCAAAAAATAGGGTTTGTGTGGTAAATACAACTTTCAAAAGCTAATACAACAAAAGCCAGTCTAACAACAAAATACAATTTAGAGCTCTATTCTTGTAACTTTCCCCGGCCGTGGTGATCGAGCAGTTGACGATGTAGACTTCACCCCCAGAGCTCTCCAACTCATGGTTGGTCCAGTTTCCCTTTGCCTTTGCCTTCACCACATAGCACCCGTGAGCCAAGGCTGAGCAAGAAAACCATAAACAACAAACACATATAACAACAGTAACATTCAATCAACTTTAATCCAATTAATTCAATTATTCTGCAGAGTAAAAGCATTAAGCTAAACAACGGTAAACACGTATTTTAAAGCATACATCTCAATCAGTAATACAATTGTTCAGGTGTTGGCGCCCTTAGGCTGAGCCCTCTGTTTATATAGCTAATCTTGGCTTGCTTAGGCCGAGCTACCTTCAGTATGCTTATCATCAACCCTTGGCACTCTTAAGCCGTTCTTTCATAGTTCACTTAATAATCATATAGGTTATAGAACACACATACGTTCAGTTATAGGGAATCTCAATCTCGTTCACCGCCACATGGGTGCAGTTTTCTTACCTCGAATCCTGAGCGATAAATAAAGGGTGGTCCCGAGCACGATCCTCAATCCTGAGCCTTAAAAATAATCCTAGTCAAAATAACCATGGATAATTATCAATCTATAGTTCAAATAAATGTTTTGGAAACAAATACTAGCCTCTGGGACCTTGAATTCTACTAAACCGGGTAGTAGAATTCGTCCCGAGCACTTAGGTTTGAAACCACGTGCCTCCCTGAGCCTAAAATCCTAGGATCCTTTCATTTTCCATTTAGGGCCACAACTTGCACTCCCCTAGGTCGCGGCGCGCCTTGCGAATCAGAGGCATCCCAGCCTCTTCAAGCACGCGGACCGCTACACTTGAAGAACAGGGTCGCGACCCGATCCCCCAACTCAGAAAATCCTTCTCTTCCCAGCGGTTTTTCCCAGCTATAACCTCAAAGTTCAACCTCAATTACACACCCAAAACCTCACCAAGCCCATAAATGATTCTAGGTCTCTTACTTACATATCTTAAACATTTAAACACCAACATTCACGCTGAACCTATTATCTCAACTCAGCTACAACAAAACTCAAAATCTAGACAATTCAGCCTAAAAACCTAGAATTCCAGCATAACAGAACAAGATTTCTCACCACAATTGTAGCTTGATCCTCAGAGTTTTTCCTTGGCTAGTCCTAGCTTTAATTCCCCAGCTTCTCCCAACTTGAATCTCTAGCTTTTTCTCCTTCAAGTTTAAGAATTTCTCTTTAGTTATAGAGAGAGGACGGAAAATGTGAGAAGGAGGGAGTGGGAGAGTGAATGCCTAAGTGTTCCAAGAGTGTTCTGATAGCTTCCTAAGACCCAGATAATGAAATACCTTAGCCAAAATGACTAAAATACCCCTCAAGTTTTCCCAACCCTTTAATAGCCTCCAAGGGTAAAATGGTCTTTCTCCCAAATTCCCGCTAATTCCTCAAGTCCTCCTCTCAATTCCCACTTAATCCTGACATGTCCAAATAATTACCAAATACTTACTCGTTACTCAATAAAACCCAAAATATTCTCCAAATCCCCAAAATACCCCTAGGCCCCCCTGAGTCGGTTATTAAACCCCGAGTGACTATTTCGCTAATCCGCTCACTAGGATCATCTCAAGTCGTGTACTACAATATATATCCACATAATAATGTGGTCTAAACCATTTATCACATATAATTACATTTATTCCCTAATGGGCCAAAATTACAGGTATGCCCTTATTAGTAGTAAAGGGCCGGCATGCATATTTAATACTCATAAACATGCATATAATATATTCACATAATCATATAAATCATGCATGCCACATAGTCACACATTTAACTAATTAAGCACACACACATATCCAATTATGCCATCATGGTACGCTAATCAACGCACTAAACCCTATTAGCATTTTTGGGTCGTTACAACCGTGAACTCAACAAAGTGATGATCAAGAACCAGTACCCATTGCTCAGAATTGATAAGCTATTCGATCAAATGCAGGGAGCATGGGTATTCTCGAAGATTAATTTGAGATTCGACTACCACTAGTTGAAGGTCAAGAAATTGGATATTCCCAAGACCGCATTCCGAACTCGGTATGGCCACTATGAGTTTGTGGTGATGTCTTTTGAACTCACCAATGCGCCCGCAACATTCATGGATCTTATGCATAGGGTACTGGGTGAGTATCTAAAAAATTCATGATCGTATTCATAGACAATACACTCGTATGCTCGCAAAACCAAGAAGAACACGCCAAGCACCTGGAGCTAATCTTACAACGATTATGCAAGAAAAAGTTATACGCCAAATTCTCCAAGTGCGAATTTTGGCTGACTAAAGTAAGTTTCCTAGGGAACGTGGTGTCAAGAGATGAAATTGCAGTCGATCAAGGCAAAATCAAAGCGGTGAAACAATGGAAGGCCCCGAAGAACGCACAAGAAGTTCACAGTCTCTTAGGTCTAGCAAGGTATTATAGGTGCTCTATGGAAGGTTTTTCCAATATAGCGATGCCTATGACCATACTAACCCGAAAGAACGTCAAATTTAAGTTGACAGAAAAGTGGGAACAATGTTTTCAAGAGCTCAAGACCAGATTTACAACTGCTCCCATACTCACTATTTGAAAGGGTACCGACGGATATGCTATCTATAACGATGCATTGGGTCAAGGACTCGGAGCCGTAGTAATGCAACACAGGAAAGTGATTGCGTACGCCTCCCAACAACTGAAAAAATACGAGAGAAACTATCCAACATAAGACTTGGAGCTAGCAGCGGTAGTGTTTGCATTGAAGATTTGGAGACACTATCTCTATGGGATCCATTGCGACATATACATGGATAACAAGAGTCTGAAATATTTCTTCCCCCAGAAAGAGTTAAACACGAGACAACGGAGGTGGTTAGAATTATTCAACGATTACGATATACTATACCACCAAGGCAAGGCTAATAAAGCAACTGGCGCATTGAGTCGACAACCAATGGCTTATGTAATGATGGTGAAGGAAATACCTCAAGAACTACAAACTGATATCTCCAAATTGGATTTGGAGATAGTAGTGGGAAGATTGGCAAAGTTATCTGTGCAACCCACAATCATGGAGGCAATCCAAGGGGGACAACTTGCAGATCCGTGGATCCAACGACTGGTGCATGAGACTACGAAAGACATGCGACAAGGGTTTCACATCTCAAAGGATGGAGTGTTGGGTTTCAATGGTAGGTTATGCATGCCTGATGATGAGGAGATCAAGAAACAAATCTTTTACGAGGCTCATAATACTCCTTACGCTATGCACCCGGGAACCACTAAGATGTATTAGGATCTCAAACGATACTTTTGGTGGGTACGAATGAAGAGAGATGTAGCGCAGTACGTGGCACACTGTTTGTAGAGCATCAGCGATCATCAGGGTTATTGTAGCCGCTAGAGATTCCTGAGCGGAAATGAGAAATGGTCACTATGGACTTTGTTACTGGGTTACCACACACTCTAAAAGGGCACGATGAAATCTGGGTTATCGTGGATAGAATGAAAAAATCTGCACATTTCTTACCCATTAAGACAATGAACGGTGCAGATAAGTTAGCAGTCTTGTACATTGCTGAAGATAGTGCGATTACATGGGGTTTTCATCTCTATAGTGTTTGATTGTGACGAGCGATTTATCTCCGCATTCTGGAAGAGAATGAAAATGAGATTGGGAACTAAACTCAAGTTTAGTTTTGCCTTCCACCCAAAGATGGATAGCCAGAGCGAACGAACGATTAAGACCTTGGAAGACATGTTAAGAGCTTGCGTGCTGTATTTTCAAGGTTCATGGAGTGTAAAACTTCCATTAATTGAGTTTGCCTGCAACAATAGCTATCATGACTGGATAAAAATGGCTCTGTATGAGGCACTATACAGAAGAAAGTGTCGATATCCAATCCATTGGCATGAGACTGGTGAGAGGAAATTCTTGGGATCAGAAGAGGTAGACCAAGCTACGGAGGATATTAGGTCGATTCGTTGGAGGTTACAAGCCTCCATAGATCGACAACATAGGTATGCCGATCGTCGATGGAGACCTTTAGAATTTGAAATTGTGGACATGGTACTGTTAAAGATAGCTCCATTGAGAGGAGCTATGAGGCTCAGGAAAAAGGGCAAGTTGAGCCCTAGGTACATAGGACCGTTTGAGGTTTTGGAACGCATTGGGAAGGTGGCCTATGGACTAGCCCTTCTGCCTGTGTCCTCTAGTGTTCACAATGTATTCCATGTGTCAACCTTAAGAAAGTATGTGAATGACCCCACTCATGTGCTAAGTTACGATGAGCTTAGCATAGATCGTAAGCTAAGTTAGGAGGAAAAACCGGTCGTAATTCTGGATCGGAAGGACAAAGTGTTAAGAAACAAAACAATACCTTTGGTAAAGGTGCAGTGGTGTAACCAGGACATTGAAGAGGCGACCTGGGAGACGGAAGCATAGATGTTGGAGCGGTATCCCCATTTGTTTTGAGTTTCGGGGATGAAACTTTTATAAATTGTAGGTATTGTAACATCTCGTGCTTTGAACAGACCCTAGTAGCTGGTTGGAGCCAGTGAAGAATTATGTGGAATATTATTTTGATAAATGATATTATATTAATTTTGTGATGATTCGTGAATTTTATAGCCGATGTAATGATCTAGTAAAGGAACTAGCCTTATGTAAAGAAAGATTGGTCTCAGACCAAGGGATAAACCCTAATGGGAGAAAAATCTCGAAATAAATAAATTACGGAATACAATGGCATAAAAATATGTTTGCATTAAAGTAGAGCCAATTAATTTAAGATAAAATGATTGAGGTTTGAATTCCAATCAACAGGGCTTAAGAATGAGAATTTCTTGCTCGGGCCTCTAAGGGCATTTTGGTCAATTTGATAAAATTACCAAAACTATTTGATATGTGACAAATTTTATTTTTGGTCACAAATTTATTTATTTAATTATGCTTGGAGAATTAAAAACTATAGGTTAAAAGTTAAGGGAAATTTAAAGCACAAATTACCAAAGGGCCCTTAAATTCCTTATAAAGTGAGGTGAAATGAATAAGGGCATAAGAGTCATTTCCAAAGGAGGAGAGAGAGAGGAGTGTGAAGCAAGGCTAGGGGTAGACCCTGGGGCTCTCATAAGCTAGGTTACTTACCCTAAAATCTAAAGAATGGGAAAAGCCTCTTACCTTCTTACACAAGCCAAAACCAATCATTTCTCAAAAAGAAAAAGGAAAAAACACTCTCTCTCAAGTTCTCTCTCTCCAAAACTGAATACATCTCTAATTTTCTCCTCCATTGCTGCAACTTATTCCTCCATAATCCAACTACACTCATCACTATATTGAAGAAGGGAGGAGCTCAAGAGAAACTTTGTCTAGTGTAAGTCTTAGTACCTCCTTAATCTTTTCATCTCTTTTCCTCTGCAAATCTGAAACCCTAAGGGTTTATTATGCATGCATGTGATATAATAGCCATTCATGTCATTGAGAGTGTAGAGCATAAGGGGGAGTTTGAGAAGCCAAGGAAAACACATCTCCAAGCTAGAACTATCAAAAGGTAGAAATATATGGATGTTCTTAAGTTTTGTGATTTATGTTGGTAGATCTGATTGTATAGGTTATTTTAAAAAAATTTGGAGTTTATTTTTTTCTTAAGGTTGAGATTGTATGATTTGATGATTTGCATGCATGCATGTGGCTTGGGTTATGCTAGAAATGCTTATTGTTGTTAAGTTGTGTAAAAATGCATGTTGCCGAAATTTCATGGTCTGGCTTCCAATGGGTCAGATCGCACTCTAATACTTATTTTTGCAAAAATAATATATGTAGTTTCATAGTTCTTTGTGATTATTTTATGATAGGCTTTGAAAAATTGTAAAAAGGTATTTTTAAACCCAAGTTATGCACTCTATAGCATTTTTATGCAAATCTGGAAAATTCTGGGCAGCATGCACTGTTCAGATTGTTTTGACTTTTGAAGAGGTTTTACTATTAAAAAAGATATGAAATTGGGTAGGGTATTATTTTAAATATTTATAAGGTTCACAGTAAAATTGTAGAGGAAAATATGTTATGGTATAAGAGATATGTTCTTTCAAAGTTGCCCTAAAACCTGGAAACAAAACTTCTGGGAAGATAGCACTGCCCAGATTTCTTTAAATATTTTGATGAGTTATATTATTCCAAAAATTATTAAACTTTGAATGAAACTAACTTAGAGAATTATAAAGACCCCTGTAAAATTTCAGAAAGAACTGGGCTACGGTGTAAGAAAAATAAATTTTCAAAGTGACCTTAAAATAAGGGAAAAACTTCTAGGCAGCAGGCACTGCCTAGATTGATTTAAATATTTGAATGGTTTTTTCAATCCCAAAAATTATGAAATTTTGAAGGGAATTTTTTAATATGTGTATAAGGACCCCTGTAAATTTTTAGAGAAAAATATTCCACGTTTTAAGAGAAATAATTTTTCTAAATTTTCCCTAAAAACTGAAAAGTAGCAATTTTGAACCTTAACGAAAATTGATTTTTGGGAGGTTAGTTCTCTTAACCTAAAACAAGTTTTGATGCGAGGCTTTCACCTAGTTCCCATCCTTATGACACAGAATATGTGAACAATAGTTTAAGAGTTTTTTCCAAAAACTCAACTTAGGGAAAAAAGTTTAAAGATGAGACTTTACCACTTTAAATTTAAATAGTGGGAGTAAAGTTTGGAAATAAAAAGAAATAATTATTTGCATAAATAACTAAGGATTTGTAGATTTAACCAATCCCAAATCAGCTTGAGTTAATTTAAAAGTTGATTTTTACCATTGTATATGTTAAGGGTCCAATTTCCCTTCTTTTAAAAAATAACATAAAAAGAGATCCTAGGTTATGGGTAAAAATGGGAGTTTGGGTTTTGTAGAAACTTTAAGAGAAAGGGGTAACATTGTCAGATATTGATTGTAAAGGGGCAAAAAGATGTATTTTGGTAAATGATAGAAAATAGAAAAATTTCGTAAGAGAACGAAAAGTTGGTATTTTTCTAAAGATAACAGTTGTTTAAAACTCCTTTTTTTAAAGATTAAAATAAGAGTATCTGATAATAGAGTTCTTTAGTTAAAGAATATTAAAATGCACAAAATGGAGAGTGTGTTGCGGTGAGGCCGATTTTCTCATGATACCGTAAAGACTGAAACGAAATCCGGCCTTATACACGGTAAAGTGTATAAGAGGCTATAGTATAGAGTCTCTAAGAGAACTTTATTGCATTTAGCTATCGTAGAATATTAGCTATGAGAGTATGAAATAGTTTAATCCGAGTACATTGTACTAATTACAGTAACCGTAAAAGGGAAAATGAATAGCGGTGTGAAAGATCCAACTGGGATCTAAGGACTCTAAGTAAGTTAGCCTTTCTTTTTCTTGGCTACAACATGAATATACTAGTGTGTGCTTGTAGTAATAGAATACACTAGTTTTGTTTGGGTAATTAAGACCAGGGTATGCTTAATGCTTACTCTTGCAATTCTTTTGCATTCTGCGGCTAAATGGTAAGTAGGTTCGGGTTGGAGCCAGAACCCTAGCGTAACATAGTCCAGGTTGGAGCCAGGACACGGTAAGCTAAAGTCTGGGTCAGAGGTCGGATATGTTAAAACTATAGTTTGGGTTGGATCCAGAACGTAGTAAAAGTATAATGGTAATATAGTCCGGGTTGGATCCAGGTTGGAGCCAAGAAAATGGTAATATAGTCCGGGTTGGAGCTAGGACATGGTAAAAATATAGTCTGGGTTGGAGCTAGGACATAAATGTTGGAACTGGGTTCAGGCCCGGATCCCTTGCTGATAATCTATTGATTAGTTATGATATGTGTTATATATCTTGAATGTTCTGGGAATTTTTTGAGTGCAGGTTATTGTGATATGTGTGAACTTTGTTGTTAGAAACAACCAAGGGATTTATTTCAGATATGGTTATATATCTTGAATTTTCTGAGAATTTTCCGAGTGCAGGTTATGGTGATATGTGTGAACTCAGTTGTTAGAAACAACTAGAGAATTTAATTTGGATATGGTTATATATCTTGAATGTTCTAGGAATTTTCTAAGTGCAGGTTATGGTGATATGTGCGAACTTGGTTGTTAGAAACAACTAGAGTATTTATTTCAGATATGGATATATATATATTTTGAATGTTCAGGGAATATTCTGAGTGCAGGTTGTTATGATATGCATGAAAATTGGTTGTTGGGTGCAACCAATGTACTTGATTTTCTTTAATGGCTATTATTGAGAATTGTATGATAGGGTTGGAGCTTATCCAATACCCTAATGACCGGTAGCGATATCTACCTTAGGTCGACCCATTATTGGGTTTTAGTATACTTGCATGTGAGGTTATTCTTACTAAGCATTTTCGCTTACCTAGATGTTTCTTGTTTTAGGTAAATGCAAAAGCAAAGTGGAGCAGTGACTGCCGTAGTCTGCTTGTGGGTATGTACATGTGGCCTTACTTGGGGAGGTTTTTGATGGAACACCATTTTTAAATGGAAAAGCTGGGAGCTTGTTATTTCTTTTATAACATTTTTTGCTATAATCTATGGAAGAGTAGTTGTAATTTCGTTTTCTAAACTAAAAGTGTGCGTACACGACCTTTTTAAAAAAAGTTATATGAATTTTTGGTACAATGATTTAAAGTAAAAGTTTAGATTTCCACATGTTTTTGGTCTTGTATGTTCTGAGGGTCGTTACACGAGCCCCTAGCGATAACCTAGTCCTAACCATAATAGAGAATCTTGTAAAAAATGAGTGAATAAAGGCTTTCGGACCGAGTCCTAGCCTCCAGGATATCAAATTCTACTAAACTGGGTAGTAGGATCGATCCCAAGCCCTTAGGTTTGAGTTCCCGCACTCAAAACCTTCCTGGGGCTCAAAAACCCTTAAAGCGTCGTGGCCCAAGGAAAAAGAGTCGCGGCCTGCCTCAAATAAGAGAGCCCAAGGCTCTACTCTGGACCACACGTGTCGCGGCGCGCCCCTATTGGCATCGCGACTCAAATGGAGGCTCGACGCCCCAATAACAAGGTCGTGGCTCGACATGAAACTAAGAAATTTACCTCGTTTCCTCAAGAAAAAATGCACCAAAAACCTATCCAAACATAGCTAAATCCCAAAAATAAAGTTCCCAATCAACTCACCACCTCAAAACACACAAAACCCAAGTCTAAACTTGGCCCAATTCTCACCAAATCTCAAAATTCAGAACTGAGTTTCTAAACTCCAGAACTTATCTAAAAGCTAGAGAAATAAAGAGATTCAAGGCTTGAAATCGTTACATCTGCTTCCCAACATGACACCAAGCTTTTCCTCGAACAATCTTTAGCCTAAGCTAGCCTCGATTCCTCCTAAATCGCGAAAATTCCCATGGAAAATTAAGAGAGTGAATGAATGAGAAATCAATGATAGTGTTGAACGTGTTTTTCTTCTGTTTTGGTGTTTGTGTGGTTTACTTAGGGTTCAAGTAACCTTAAGCATATCCCAAGGCTCGGGGTACCAAAAATGTCTCTGAGAGAAAAATGGTCAAAATCCCCGATATTCTCTCCTAATCTCCCTAACTTTGATTATATCCTCAAATATTTAGTCTCAATACCCCTAACTCGATAATGCACCAGATACCCAAATACCCCTTGACTCACCCCGAGTCCGGCACTAGGTTCCGTTTGTACTTTCCCGCTAACTTACTCCCTAGGATTGCCTTGTGTCGAGTAACCCAAATATATCCACATAATAATGTGGTCTCAGATATATATCACATATATGCACATGTATTCCAAATATACATGTAACAGGCCAAATTGCAAAATTGCCCTTCTAATAAGAAACGGGCCCACATGCATCTTTAATACACCTAAACATGCATATCTAGTCATATTATAATACAACTAACTTAATCATATAATGACACACATATATATCACATAAACACATAATTTTCCATAATTTTCCTTCTTGGCCCCTTAATGAAGGCCATAAGCCTTATTAGGTAATTTGGGACGTTACAACGACCTTCCTTGAACACGACTATATGACTAACTATAATCCTCGAAGCAAGGTAGTTTTGGAGGAACTCACAGCTAATAAAACTCCATCACGGCCATCTTCATCATTAAATGATAAATGAAAAACTGAGGAAACCACTATTCCTTCAAAGGAAGCCTTAGTGCAACGTCATAGTGGGATCATTGTGAGACAACTTGTTACTATGATCATGAGGAACATGTCCTTGTTTGTGACAAATACAAGGACGACCCATTAAAAATTAATGAAGCAATGGAAGATCCTGAAAAGGAAAATAACAAGTGGCATGAACCAATAAATGGAATCGTTGTATTCCAATTTTGTCTGGGAATTTGTAGACCCACCTGAAGATGTCAGGCCCAATGGGTGCAAATGGATCTTCAAGAAAAAAAGAGGTGTAGATGGGAAAGTAGAGACTTTCAAAACAAGACTAGTAGCCAAAGGTTACACATAGAGAGAGGGTGTTGATGATGAAGAAACATTTTCTCCTGTGGCCATGCTAAAATCAATACTCATCCTCTTATCCATAGTTTCCACCTATGATTATGAGATAGGGAAGATGGAAGTCAAGACAGCTTTCCTTAGTGGTTATCTTGATGGGAGTATCTACATGGTACAACCATAAGGGTTTGTAAAGAAAGGGGAAAATCATAATATGTGTAAATTGTTAAAATCCATTTATGGATTGAATCAAGCATCTATATCTTGGAACATCACCTTTGATGAGACAATTAAAACATTTGGCTTCGAACAGAATGTCGACAAAGCATGTGTATATAAATATGTTAAAGGTAAAGCGATGAGTTTCTTAGTTCTTTACGAGGATGGCATTCTCCTCATTGGCAACGATGTAGAGACACTGTCAAACGTGAAGAAGAGGTTAGCTAAAAAGTTCCAAATGAAAGATTTGGGTGAAGGGAGCTATGTTTTAGTAATCCAAATCCTATGGGATAGGAAAAACAAGCTCTTGGCACTTTCTCAAGCTAATTATATGGATAAGGTTGTTGAAAGATTCTCTATGGAGAATTCCAAGAAAGGTCAGTTGCCGACCATACATGGAATTTATCTTTCAAAAGAGCGATGTCCAAAGTCACCTCAGAAAGAAAAGGACATGAGAAAGTATGCCTATGCTTCAGAAATTGGGAGTCTAATGTATGACATGTTGTGTACTAGACTTGACATATGTTATACAACATGGATTGTAAGTCGTTATCAATCAAATCCTGGATTGGACCACTGGATTGCAGTAAAGCACATTCTGAAGTATCTTCAGAGAACGAGAGATTATATGCTTGAATATTCAAAGGGTGAGTTAAACCCTACTTGATACACTGATTTTGATTTCCAATCAGACAAAGACAGTTGTAAGTTGATGTCTGGGTCAGTGTTTACTCTTGCTGGAAGAGCTGTAGTCTAGAGAAGTATTAAACAATTTAGCATTGCAGATTCAACCATGGAAGCCGAGTATACATCGCCTTGTGAAGTAGCTAAGAAATTGGTTTGGCTTAGGAAGTTCTCGCTGATCTAGAAGTAATCCCAGATATGGAGAAGGCACTAATCATGTACTATGACAATAGTGGAGTAGCAGCTAACTCAAAGGAGCCTAGAAGCCACCAGAGAGGAAATCGTATAGAAAGGAAATATCATTTGGTAAGAGAAATTGTGCACCAAGGTGATGTAACAGTTATTAAGATAGCGTCTGAACAAAACTTGGAAGACCCGTTCATCAAGACACTTCCTGCAAAGTCGTTTATGGGTCATGTACACAATATGGGATTGAGAGAGATGTCTCACTTTATTTGAGGGAAAGTGAGAGATTGTTAGGGTTTATGCCCTAAAAGCAAGTGAAAAGAAATTTTTTGGATTTAAATAAAAGTACAATTTTATTTTATTTGAATGTTATGATTATTGTTTGAATAATTTGTATAAATATCATAAAATTCCATATTCATTTATGATAATATGATCTTGTATTAGTACGAGAGATTAAGATCATATAACATGAATAAAATAGTTAGCAACATATTATAGTACGAATTCTTTAATGAATAGTTGCTATCACGATATACCAAACATATAAGATGTGAGTAATCTAGAGTCAAATTACTATTGTGGATAGACATCTTGGTAAATGTATTGTATATAATATTGATAATATATGAGAAGACCAATTTGAATTAATTATCTTTATATACATACCATTTTCCATAAAGATTTAATTCATATCATGATAGATAATCATTTTTAGATCTGTCTAAATCCTGAGTAATCATGAACTTCTGTTTGTGCTTATTTGATCTTTTGATTCATTCGTTAAAGTCTCTCGATATGATGAGGCTAGTGACTTTTGTTTTGGACATTCAATATCATTAATGGCTGGGAACATGATATTACAATAATGAAATCCATGATTTCCTAATGGATCGAATATTGGTTCCCTTAAGGGTTAATTTTGGAACTGGATAGTTATTGAGCTCAATTCTATAATTCTATAAATATAATTATTAATTATATCAATGGACTACAAGAGAAAAATCTGTAAATATAATTTTGTTGACCACGATTTTGGCCAACGACGAGTAGACGTCAAAACTACAATGAACCTTCAAGAGAAAAATACGACACAAATAATTTTATAGTGGTTCAGCCCCAATTTATTGGTAATAGCCTAATCCACTTAGAGTTGTGATATATATCCTACACTTAAGATCAGATGAATATGAGCCAACTGAGTTTCTTAAGTGTAAGTAGAAAAATACATAGTTTCTCTCTCTAAACTCTCTTAGAAAATGCCCCAAGAATACCCCAAGTAACAGTCCCAAACTCTCCAAAATAGAGAGTTTTTCTTAGTCTAAAAGATCAGATCCCCAAAATGATGCCATGAGCCATTTATTTATAGGCTCATGGATCGTACATCAGATATTCCCTTTCATCGGGTCCTTTCTGTAACTCTCAAAATATTTAATTAATATTAACATCTAAAATACAACAATATGCGATTCTTTGGGATAATATGAGAGATTCCTGCGCAGGTATGAGCGATTCTAGCTGAAGCTGTTACTGGGATCTCTTGCGTAGCAATGATCTGTTTAGTCGGTCCACATCACACCTAGAAGGAAAACTAGAGGGCCAAAACACTTCTCCGGTTGGCCAAACCCTCACTGGTCAGCCAAGACAAGTGACTGGTCGACCAAACACACGTCTGGTCGGACAAGCACCTGACTGGTCGGACAAGCACATGACTGGTCGGACAAGCACCTGACTGGTCGGACAAGCACATGACTGGTCGGACAAGCACCTTACTGGTCGGACAAGCACCTGACTCGTCGAACAAGCACATGACTGGTCGGACAAGCACTTGACTGGTCGGACAAGCACCTGACTAGTCGGACAAGCACATGACTGGTCGGACAAGCACCTGACTGGTCTAACATGACACATCTCTGGTCTAACATGGCACATCTCTGGTCTAGCATGATACTTCTCTGGTCTAACATGGCACATCTCTGGTCTAGCATGACACTTGACTGGTCAGGCAAAAATCTTCACCGATCGGACATAAATTCTATCAGATCGGTCAGATCACTTTATCACAACTCTGAAGAGCCAAAACATTTACTGACTATTAATATGCCATTTACTGACCATGCATTGCCATTTGTCACTTCTGATTGCCACGTCATCGAACTGAAATTTTGGGGATAACATTTGCCCCCCAAGTTTATTATACGATTTACTCGTATGATAAACTTTTCTTCTAGCAAAATGTTCTTGAGGTCATCCAAAAGCTTCCATCCGGTCAGTAACCTTCACTTTTGTAGTAAACCCACGACTTAACTTTTCCATTAGTCCATCAAACCCATGGCCTTATCCATTCCTAGCCGATCAGACTACTTGGATGCATGTCCTTGCTCCTCAGACATTACTCCTTGGGCATGCCAGCCTCTCCTCGGATGCCCAGCTATTCGGACACCCAGCCCTTTGGCGTGCCCCTCGAACCACTCATACACGCGGCTCCTCCAGCCGCTCAGAAATGCACCTCAACCATTCGGGTGGGCATCTAGCTGCTCGGACACATGCAACCAACCAATCGGACGCAGCCCCACTGCTCGGACACGCAGCTCCTCCAGTCGCTCGGCCATGCACCCCAACTGCTCGGGCGTGCATCTAGCTGCTTGGACACATGCAGCCAACCGATCGGATGCGCGCGCAGGCCTACTTGGGCGCACTCGACATCCGCTCGGCCATCACCCAACCGATCAGGCATGTGGCATAGCCACTTAAGCCTATGCCTAAAACTTATCCCTCAAAACGCCTTGTTCGAATCTCCAATAGTATTTTTAGAGATTGATTTCTCTCAATCAATCTTGGGGAAAATTTGACTTCTCTTCTCAAAGACATTTTTTCACTATGTAGTATTTACTTTGCATGCATTTGTTCGTGTTTGTTTGATTCACTCCAGGGACTCATCGTTGTTAGCCATGCTCAACAACAGAGTTTCCTACTTGACAAGTGATATATGCTCAGCCGACCAGGGAAGTTGTATCTGCTCTTCTGACCAAGAAAACTTTGCACCTGATCAGCTAAACTTTGCACCTGGCCAGCAGTTTACTCTTTTTTCTTGTGAAGACAATTGTTGCTTAGCAGCTTTGATATTTTTCTCATACAACCAAGCTGTTGGCATTTATACTTTACTTTTCTTTTTTAACTTAAAACATTCTAAGTCTTTTTTAGACTTAAAAAGTTATAAGTTTTTTGTGAATAGTAAAGTCATTGTGATGTATGCCTTATGTTTTCGCATGAGTACTTAGTTTTCTAACTTTGAGATTCTAGACATTTCATAAGTCCATACTAAGTATACTTTCTCACACTCTTATTGCTCTAATATTTTATGAGCATAATATATATTGTCACACGAATATTTGCTTCTAACTTGAAATTTTGAAAAATTCCAAGTTACTTAAGCTTTGTCAAACAAGTTAGCTTAATGGCCTTTTTTGACTTCAAAATTTTACAAGTCAGCCTAAACACAAATATGTTTACTCATGCTCTTATTGCCTGTGTTAAATTATATACCAGCATACCCCATGTGCCCCTCAATTGATCGAGGGTTGAAAGATCCTGGGTCACTTGCTACTTGACCAAATCTGTTCGAGTAGTTAATTGCTCGTGAAACACATAGAATATATTGAAAATATTCGAGCAGTTGAACACTGCTTGAACGTATCGAGTAGTTGAACACTGTCCAATTTTACCGACTAGTTGAATACTGTTCGAATAATTAACACACATGCACATTTGTAGCAAGAATCGACCACACTGCGTGTAGTCTCTTTTATTACTCGTAAATTAAAAAGGACAAAACGTGTCTAATAAGGAGTCTTAAACAACAAAAATTTCAAAAATAGATGACTAGTCAGCAAATAACCAGCTCATAAACCAAATTTAAATAACAAGTTAAACAACTTGAAATTAAACTACCACTATGAAAGCGGTATCTAGAAATAATATATTCACAGACGCTCGCCGTTCCAGTGGCTCCTGATCCTAGCACTCCCGCTCGGAATACTTCTCCCTTGCTTCGTTGCTATCCTCAGCCAAGTGTGGACCTCCACATATAGTGTCTAAGGTAAAGTCCACAGGTCCGGGCTACAAGGGTGGAGATCTTTGTCATTTGAAACCAGGATTGTTGCTACCTCCTTCTCCTTGGGGTGTCTCTGCCCGGTACTTTCTCAACTTGCCCGACCGGAGAAGAAATTCTATCTCGTCCTTGAGGTGATTGCATTCATTTGTGTCGTGACCATAATCTCCATGGAAACGACAAAACTTATTCATATCTTTCTTCCTCATCTCTTTCCTGATGGGTGGAGGTTTCTTGTAGGGAACCTCCTCATGACTAGCAAGATATATTTCCGCTCGGCTGGCAGAGAGAGTGGTGTAATTAGTGAACTGAGGCTCATACTTGGTTGACTTTTCATTTGAACTCAACTTTTCTTTCTTTTCCTCATGGTGGTCAGACCCATTATTTCCATGTTTCTTTCCACCATCCTTAGGAGGGTCAGTTGATCAGTCGGGATTGTTTATGCCATTCTCCTCTTTCTCGATTGCATCATCCAATTTCATATACTTGTCTGCTCGGTCAATAATTTGTTGAAGTGTTGAAATTGGATTTCTATGTATGTTATCCCACAAAGGGCTCTGATAAATTATCCCAGCGGATATTGCAACCATCTTCCCCTTGTCTCCTGCAGCAGTTGCTTTATTGGCTTCTCTCATGAATCTCTGTATATAATTATTTAAAGACTCATCTTTTCCTTGTTTGATATCTGCCAAGTGGTTGGCATAAACTGGTGGAGTCTGGGCAGTGTTGAATTGTCTACAAAACTTCTTCCTGAATTCTTCCCAAGAGGTTATGGAGTTCAGCTTAAACTTCCAATACCATTCCTGGGCGGTATCTGACAAAGTAGTCGGGAAAACTCTACACCGATAATCGTCACTTACTCCGAGCAATTCCATGTGGTCCTCGAATTTCCCAACATGTCTAATGGGATCTGCCTTTTCTGTATATACTGGAAACACCGGTGCTTTATATTTTGCCGGCGGTTGGGCTACTCTAATCCGGGGACAAAATGGGCTGCCACTCCGGTGATCTATCGCATCGATCCCGGAAGGTCGTTTTGACAAACCTTGCACTGCAGCCGTTAGCATGTCAAGCTGGGCTTGGATGGCTGGTGCAACTGACGAAGTTCCAAGGTCTTGACCGCCTGGTCGGGCATTACCATCTGGTGCACTTCCGTCAAGTATTTCTACTTGCTTGGCAGGGCGGTTCAGATTTTGCCCATCGACCGGGACGGTCCTCCTCTTGTTGGTGATAACGTCCTTCAGATCCTTCCGGGAAGCATGCTCTCCTGCCCAATCGAACACCGTACTTTTTTATTTTTCAGAGGGATTACTACGCGGGACTTCCGCTCTCCCACTACGCTGCTGGTCGGGGTGCAGTGGAGGCCTTTCGGTACGCCCCAGGCAGTCTTTTCCTCCTTGTTGGTCGTTGCCCTCCTTTTCCTTTGACTGGTCGGTGTGATGACTATCAGCCTCATCACGAACATGCCCATCTTTGAATTGTGAAGTCCTCTTATCTCGAGGAGTCTTGGTCTGATTCTGCCTCGGTAGAGTCTTTTTACTGCCCGATCGGTGACTCCTTGATCTAGAAGTTTCTGATCGGTGGCTCCTGGAGAGGGTTCTAGAGTGTTCCCTTTGCGTTGAGGCATTTCTGGATCGGTCCCCATCATTTTCCTGACCAGGGGGGTTACTCCTGCTTCTGTCCGGTCCTCGAGAATTGGCTCTGTCAGTGGTCCTCCGACCAGCATTATTATTTCTTGCTCCCTGGGTGGCTGCTTGTGCCGCGACTTGAGCATTGGCTTGGGCCAATTGGGTAGCCACTTCTAGAGCAAGTGCTGCTTCATGATGTCTAGGATCGACTTCCTCCTGTCGTTGTCTGAGCTCCTCACTTCTGGCCTCCATATTACGCCTTTGCTGCTCTAATGCAGCTCTCTGCCTGGCCATCTCTTCAGTGAAAGACTCCTGGCGAGCATTGAATTGCACCATCTCCTCTTGGAAAGCACCTATTGCTTCCTGGAGTTGTTCAACTTCTGGAGTGGTCTCCTCGAGAAAGACCCTGGGCTCAGTCTCTGGGTTCTGCGGTCTAGGACCTTCTGATCTAGCAAGCTCTTTTGACGTGCCTGACTTTTTGGATGCCACAATGGTATTCTTGGGCGCCATCTTGATACGATAGTCGTGTGTTTCTTCTCTTCAGGCTCTCAATGAAAGCACCAAAATGTTGACCACAATTTTGGCCAATGACGAGTAGACGTCAAAACTACAATGAACCTTCAAGAGAAAAATACGACACAGATAATTTTATAGTGGTTCAGCCCCAATTTATTGGTAATAGCCTAATCCACTTGGAGTTGTGATATATATCCTACACTTAAGATCAGATGAACCTGAGCCAACTGAGTTTCTTAAGTGTAAGTAGAAAAATACATAGTTTCTCTCTCTAAACTCTCTTAGAAAATGCCCCAAGAATACCCCAAGTAATAGTCCCAAAGTCTCCAAAATAGAGAGTTTTTCTTAGTCTAAAAGATCTGATCCCCAAAATGATGCCATGAGCCATTTATTTATAGGCTCATGGATCGTACATCAGATATTCTCTTTTACCGGGTCCTTTATGTTACTCTCACAATATTTAATTAATAATAACATCTAAAATACAACAATATGCGATTCTTTGGGATAATATGAGAGATTCCCGCGCAGGTATGACCGATTCTAGCTGAAGCCGTTACTGGGATCTCTTGCGTAGCAATGATCTGTTTAGTCGGTCCATATCACACCTAGAAGGGAAACTAAAGGGCCAAAACACTTCTCCGGTCGACCAAACCCTCACTGGTTGGCCAAGACAAGTGACTAGTCGGCCAAACACATGTCTGGTCGGACAAGCACCTGATTGGCCGGACAAGCACATGACTGGTCGGACAAGCACCTGACTGGTCGGACAAGCACCTGACTAGTCGGACAAGCACATGACTGGTCGGACAAGCATCTGACTGGTCTAACATGACACATTTGTGGTCTAACATAGCATATCTCTGGTCTAGCATGACACTTCTCTAGTCTAACATGACACATCTCTGGTCTAGCATGACACTTGACTGGTAAGTCAAAAATCTTCACCGGTCGGACATAAATTCTATCAGATCAGTCAGATCACTTTATCACAACTCCGAAGAGCCAACACATTTATTGACTATTAATATGCCATTTACTGACCATGCATTGTCACTTGTCACTTCTGATTGCCACGTTATCGAACTGAAATTTTGGGGATAACAAATTCTATAAATACTTAGAGTGTAATTCCATATTTATAGCGGAGTAATCTTGGAATTAATAAATAAGATTCTTGAATTAAAGGGTTTAATTAATAATATGGTTTATTGGAGCTTCGTATTATAGGTCCATGGTCCCCGGGTGGCTGGTTTAATAGAGAAAATGACTAAATTTTAAAGGAATTAATTTTTCAGGGCAAGGAAATAATTATGTTATAATTATGGGTAATTGATTAAATGTTAATTAACTAATTAGTTTTTATTTGAAAAATTTTATATTAGTTAAAATAAATATTAATCATGTTTGATTAATATATTGGAGAGTAATAAGATAGTTATTTAAAACTGATAGCTTTTAAGATAAGGTTAATTTTAAATTAACATATATTTATTTTTTGGGAATAAATATATTATCTTATAATTAATTAAACAAATAAATAAGAAAATGAGGGATAGGGATAAGTGACTCACGCCACTCACTGTGCAAGACAGTGAGTGTTGCCACTTATGTCTATATCTCATCCCTGGGATATGAATTTTGAATTTCAAATTAATTTGTTTATTGAATTATTCTATTTTAAATATGATTTAAATTAAATAATGAATTAATTATAACTGATCAGTTTTAGTTTAATTAAATAAATATTATTAAAAATATTTTAGTTATCTTCATAAACCTGAAAAGAAGTGGTTCTTCTCTAAGTTAGTTGTTTCTAGGTTATCAGACTCTCTCAAAGAAAAAAAATGATAGAATTTTCTATACCTGAAATTCTAGAAGTATCCATAGCCTCTCTCTACTCAAACCTCTCTAGATGTCATGTGTTGAGTACATTTAGAGAGCCTAAATCAACATGTGAATCCTACATTCCTACACACGTCCTTGTGTGTTAGAAAAATGACTTGGACGGCTAAGGTGCGAGCTTTCATAAGTATAGGAAGTGTTACAACTCGAAAAATATACAAGACAAAAAATTTGCGGAAAATTAAAAACTTTTACTTTAGTTCATCTTATCGAAAATTCATATAATAAAACTTTTAAAATATCGTGTGCGCACACTTTTAGTTTAGCAAACTGATATACAAGTTATTATCCAAAGAGTTACAATATAGTAATTATCCAAAAAGTCATATAGAGTTTTCAACTTTGTCTTTTCCAAGTAGTAATCAATTAAAACCATCCCCAGGTCGGACCACATGTACATATCCGCAAACAGACTCCAACGCTCACCGTTCCATCTTGCTCTTACCTACAACATGAATAACTAGGTAAGCAACAAAGTTTAGTAAGAATATCCTTACAACACAAGTATACTAAATCCCGATAACGGGGTGACCTAAGGTAGTTACCACTACCGATTATTGGGTATTAGATAAGTTCCAGCCCTATCATACAATTTTTTCAAATAATAACCATATTAGAAACTAACACTTTGGTTGTACCTAACAACCAATTTCACACATATACTAAAACCTGCACAGAAAAATCCCAGAACATTCAAGATATATATAATTACACAATTTAATTAATACAAACAAACTTAAAGGATCCTGGTTCCATTCCAAATTCACACTTAACGTCCTGGCTCCAACCTGGAACATATTATCGTTGCCCAGGCTCCAACCCAGACCATTTCATTTTTTACCTGACTCTAACCCGGACTATGTCTTAAATCGTTCTGGCTCCAACCCAGACTTTAATTTACCATGTCCTGGCTCCAACCCGGACTATATTTTACCATGTCCTGGCTCCAACCCGGACTATACTTTACCATGTCTTGGCTCCAACCCGGACTATATTTTACCATGTCCTGGCTCCAACCCGGACAATATTACACAAAAGTTCTGGCTCCAACCTAAACCCACTGACCATTAAGTCGCTAAATGTATAAGCATTGCAAAGGTGGGTATAAAGCATACTGTGGTCTTAATGTCCCAAACAAAACTAGTGTAATCTACTCCTACAAGCACACACTGGTATATTCATGTTATAGCCGAGAAAGGGAAATGATAACTTACCTTGATTCCTTAGCTTCCAGAAGAATCTTAATACTGCTAATCGTTTTCCCATTGGCAGTTACTGTAATTAATACAGTGTACTCGGATTAAACAATGGCATATACTTATATCTAATATTCTATAATAGTTGCACTCAATCAATAATCATAGAATCTATACAGTAGAGTCCTACACACTTCATAATGTATAAACGTCAAATTTTTGTTTCGATCTTTAAATTATCGTAGGAATCGGTCTCAAAGTAGCATGCTCTCCATACTATGTGATTTAATATTTCTTCGTGAATAAACTATTTTATTTGATACTTATGTACTCTTGTTTAGAATCAAAAGAGTTTACGAAATCTCTTTATAGAAAAATACAATAATTTTTCCCTCTTTTAGGAAATTCACCATTTTCATTTATAATACAAAAATACTCCTTTTTGACTCTTAATTATATATATTTTTTTGAAAGGGTGACCCTTTATTTATAAAGAATATTTTTAGCATAACCTTCTATTTTTACCAAGTTTAAAAGATAGCATAAAACCTCTTTTATGATATTTTTGAAAAGGGAGAGAACTTGGACCCTTAATTTATTAAAATCATAAAAATAATATTTTATTTATCTTAAACTGATTTAGATTGATTTAATATCCCAAGTCCTTAATTAATTTTATAAAATAACAAATTTCAATTTCTCACACTTTTAACTTTTAATTAAGTTATAAAAGTCTATTTTCAAACATTTGCCCTATCTCGAGTTTTTGGCCAAAGCCCTGAAATTTTGTTCACTTATTCCTTTCCATAAGGACAGAAACTAGGCAAAAACTTGGTGTCAAAATTCGTTTTAGGTTGGGAGAACCAACCTCCAAAAAATCTCATTTCATTATGGTCAGTATTTTACATTTTTCTCATTTTAGGGCAAACTTTAAAAATTTATTTCCCTTAAAAAGTAGGACATTTTTCTTTAAAATTTTATAGGAACCTTTATACATACATAAAATATCCTCCTATAAAATTTCACATTTTTTAGGATAGTACAACCCACTCAAATATTGAATGAAATCTTGGCAGTGCATGCTGCCCAGTATTTTTTTTCCAGATTTGCATCACAATGCCAAAAAGTGCATAACTTGAGCTTAAAAATACCTTTTTATGATTTTACAAAGCCTAACATCACATACTCTCAAATTAATACACAAATACATAACTTATTTTCACAGAAAGAGGCAACAAAGTGCGGTCTGACCCGTTGGAAGTCAAACCACGAATTTTGGCAGCATGCATTTTTACTCGCAACAATATTACCAAGCTTTCTAGCATAAACCTAGGCCACAAGCATGCATGAAAATCATCATACCACACTAAAAACTTTACTACATGCCAAATGAAGGATTAACCACAAAAATTACACATGTTGAAACTCCGTATTTTGATGTTACCAAGTGATTTAAAATAACCAAGTTAATTAAATGTGAAATACTGATTAAGATGTTTAGACAAATTCTAGTTTTGTTAACACTACTTATTCAACTGTTTAAACAGAAATTTCAAAACATGTAAAAATTCAACACACAAGAATTTTAACGTGGTTCAGAAATCCGTTCAGATAACCTACATCCATGAGGCCACGCCCAGAGAATAAACCAATTAGTAAAGAAATAATGTGTACAAAAGTATTGACTTAAACAATGTAAGACTCCCTCTTAAGCTATAACTGCAATCTTGTTGTACCCTTCTCTACAAATCTAATTTTGGTGAAACGTTGATTCTCTTGAACTCCGTTCAAAGAATAGCGAGTGCTCACTTCCTCCCGAAGTGAGACTTAGATAGAATCCTCTCCCGAAGATCCTTATGAACACATTCACAATAGTCTCTACCTATTTACAAGGGACTAGATAGATATCTACAAGTACACTCAGCGGTCTCACAAAGATTAAGGTGAACAAACTTAATCTCTACAAAGAAAACACTCTTCAAAATAACACAATGTTTACAAATTTCCAAATGGAAGAGGTGAAGTTTCCAAAGGCCTTGGCATGGTATTTATAGGTATAGAAATCGTCCAAGGCCAACTCTGAGATCTTGTAATCAATACAAGAATATTTGATAATTTCTTTGTTTTAGAAAATCTGCCAGCCAGACTAATTCTGTGTCGGCATAAAAGGAAAGTGTTGAGTCAGCAACAACATTAGACTTATCTGGCAGCACGAACTTGGTCATTTCTTTTGACCATGTTCATTTTCGAAAACCTCCTTGTTCCTGAAAGAACATAATCCCTAAAAATATTTCACAAGATAATTTAAATACATTATTTTACCAATAAAGATTAAATGTGATAAATATAGTAAAAAATGTATTCACACTAAATGATATTTTCACTCTAAAACCAGCTGAATCATGTGACAATTAATTAAGGATATGCTACTGTTTTTTCTCAATTTACTTAAAATATGTCGTGTAACATAAAGTTAGCCAATAAAGGTTTTTACAATCTTCCCCTTCGGCAACTTGAAAGGCAAATATATTTTAAGACTTTATTGTGAAAGACCCTACAAAGACAAACTGGTTAGAGCAAAATAGTAATGTAATTACTCCCCCTGCAATCAAACTAGTAATGTAATTACCCCTTTGCGATAGTCATCTCAATAATAATCAATAATACAAACAAGATAATCAATATCACAATGAAAAAATAAACATTTCTCCCCTTCTTGTTTATCAATAAGCCAAAGGAGTAAAACAAAGACAACCAAAAAGAAGCCAAACAAAAACACACAAAAGCGTTCTTTTACAATTTACTTAAACTGAAAACAATGCAACCAAAACATAAACAGGGACAGATGGCATCATTTGGAAGGACCAGCAACAAGTTGAGACATCATGGTGCGATGAAGTTGTTCTATGGTCGAGAGACAATTCTAGAGATTGCGAACTTCTGTCTGAACAGTTCCCAGAGTGGTCTTGGCACCAGTGAGTTCAATGACTACAAAATCAGTATCGTCGGCCTTGAGATCAATTCCTTTAGTCTTCTTGGCAGATGAGGACTCCTTTTTGAGTTTGTAATTTAGACCAGCAGTAGGAGGTGACACGATTTCGTATTCCAATCAGAGAGGCCTTTGAGAATCAAGCAACTTGTAGATCAAATGATGAAACACCAAATATTGGCCTTTCTTTTCGACATTTCCTAAGGTAGTGATTTGATAAAAAATAAGAGCAACAAGATCAACTTAGAGACCATTCCCAACTTTGAAAGGAAAGAAGACCGTGTCAAAGGTTGTGGTGGATGAATGAGTGGTGGGAATCCAGTTGTTGATGGTAAATTTGTGAAGCACGACATAGTAATCAATAAGATCGGTCACTTTGAGAACCAAGTGTTGTTCCCAAACCATATTCTGTCCCACTAATTTAGATAATACCTTATCTTTGTTGAAATCCACCACATCATTGGAAACAACTGAAGGCACATTGAGTAACTTGGCAATTTCAGTAGCACTAAACAAATACCAATGACCCCGAACATAAACTTGACCAAACATAAAATAATTGCTATAAAAAAATTCATCATTAAGATTAGCATAGAATTCCTGAACAACCCGAGGGACAAAACCACCAAAACCAGTTAATGATCCCAGCAACCCTCCATCCTCAATATTCTTAATGAACCCAAACACTCTATGTGCAGAGAAAGAAAAAAAATTTCTCACAAATAAAATCTCCATGCACATAATGCTTCATATTTTTCTCATTGTCATTGAAACAAAAATTCAAAGAGTTAGCTTTAAAAGATGGACCTATTGTGGCTTTAGGAACAACAAGTGACTTTGATTGAAGCTCAGGAATTTTCACAACTTTCTTGCCCTTTGGAGAAACAGAAGGGTCCTCTAATGGGTTAGTTTCAGTTTTGGATGCAACATCATCATCATCAATTGAGGCATCACCTTCAAGAGGATCAATGTTAGAGGGTACAAACGCTTCAGATGGGTCAAATTCAGAGGAGGAACATGGTGGAGGAATTTGCTTCACCTTTGTTTGAAACTTGGAGAGATGAGTGGAACCCATGGGAGAAGATGCTTTTGGAGTGGAATATGAAGGGTGAGAACCTTTGGACTGAGAGGATTTTTGAGAAGAGGAAACCTGGAACCACCCTTTGTTTTTCTTCTTGGGTGCAAGAACATTAGGAGATTCGGTGGAGTCAGATGGGATTTTGCAGAAGCAACTTCATGATCAGATCCATCATCAGAGAGAGATGCTCGGGCCTTTTTGGAAGACCCAAGGACAAAGACGAGTGGAGTCACCATTGAAGGAGAGCCAATTGGAGCCTTGGGGCCTTCGAGGTCCAGAATTACCACGACTTTTCTCGTTGTGGTGGTTGCGTCAATGAGGTTAGGTTGAGGTAAGGTGCTCTTTCGAGCCTATTTCTTGGTGAGTGAGGGTGATGCAGACAGAGAACCAGCATTCAAGTCCTTGAGAGACCGTGACCCACTTCCCCTATTTTTCACCATGGCTGCAAAGCAAAGAAAGAAAAACTGCCAAGAGAAACTGAAGAAAGAAGAAGAAATTGGTTTGAGAATGAGACCCCTAATTGACTGTATATAAAGAGAGATATAACTAGGGATTTGATCTTATTCCCATTTTGAGAATATATTTGAATATACACTTTTGTAAAGTGCATGACTATATCCCAAAAAAATAAACTGCCAACATTAACACAAAAACGAAATTGGGAAACATGCCAAAAAAGGACACTTTTGGTCATAAAGAAATATTTTAAAGAGAAAACAAAAAAATG
This sequence comes from Humulus lupulus, assembly GCF_963169125.1. Lineage (NCBI taxonomy): Eukaryota > Viridiplantae > Streptophyta > Magnoliopsida > Rosales > Cannabaceae > Humulus > Humulus lupulus. The sequence goes on from NC_084794.1 coordinate 120,656,200, forward strand.
CAACAACTTTCCCTTTTTGATATGCACGGATTGGATTCCCTTTTTTATTTATTTATTTTATTTTATTTATTATTATTATTTATTAATATATATATGTGTCGAAATGAAACATCCCCCAGGTAATTTGCTCAATGTTTTTCGTGTCCTGTCCTTCAAAAAAATAGAAAACAATTTAATCAAAGTAAAAATTTTACTATAAGGTTAGAAAATGTAGTTAATATAGATCATACTTTTTATTTGAAATAATATTACAAAAGAATTAGTCCTGTCACAAGGAATATTTAAACAAATCAATAAGTGTGTATGAGTCTTACTATTTTTCATTTTCAGTTAATTTTAAGCATAAGTGTGTGATTGTGAAAGCAAGGGACCCTTGCCCTGTTTGGCTATTTTTAGCCCTTTTTAGGGTTATTGCCCTTTGTGGCAATTCTTAGCCTTTTCCTCAAAGAGTAACCAATTAGATGCTTTCGCACTGCAATGAAGTCAACCTTGTCAATGGTAGAGTATCTTCTACATAATAGTAGAAGATATATTTAGACACGATAAGGAAGATTTTGAGAAAAAAATTTGGCACAGGAATTGACACAAAAAAAATATTTAATTTATACACACCCCCAAGGATTTCCTGAGGGAATCAAACTTGACCGTATCAAGGGATTTTGTGAAAATATCTGCAATTTTTTTGTTGGTCTCAATATATTTGAAGACCAAAGTTTTATTTTCAACAAGTTCCCTGATAAAATGATGACGAATGCCAATTTTTTTAGTGCAAGAGTGTTAAACAATATTTTTTTAGATATTAATTGCACTAGTATTATCACAGAAAATAGTCAAAGTGTCAAGATCAAACCCATAATTTGTCATCATTTCTTTCGTTCATATTAATCGAGTACAACAACTTCCTGCAGCTATGTACTCAGCCTCAGCAGTTGACAAGGAGATTGAATTTTGTTTCTTGCTGTGCCAGAAAACCAGATTGTTCCCTAGGTAGAAACATCCACCACTTGTACTTTTTCTGTCATGTGCATTGCCTGCCCAATCAACATCACTAAAACAAACAAGGTTAGAGTTTGTTTCCTTTGAGTACCAAACTCCATACCAAAGTGTACCATTCACATAGCGAATGATTCGCTTTATAGCTGTCACATGGGATTCCATAGGATTCCCTTGAAACCGAGGACACACCCCAACACTGTAGCTAATGTCAAGTCGACCAGCTGTGAGATACAAAATACTACCAATCATGCTTCTGTATAGTGTTGGATCCACCTTTACACCATTTTCATCCTTGGTTAGTTTGACCGTGGTTCCCATTGGTGTTTTGGCATGTTTAGCAAACTCCATCCCAAATTTCATGATAAAATTTTTGGCATACTTACTTTGAGAGATGAAGGTTCCATCTTCGTTCTGTTTGACTTGCAATCCTAGGAAGTAATTTAACTCCCCTACCATGCTCATCTCAAACTCATGTTTCATTTGCTTGACAAATTCCTACACTTGAGTGTTAGAAGTGGAACCAAAAATAATATCATCGACATAAATTTGAGCAATTACAATGTTACAATAAAAAATTTTAATGAACAAAGTTTTATCAAATCCGCCTCTCCTATAACCATTTAAAACAAGAGATTGAGTTAACCTTTCATACTATGCTCTGGGACCTTGTTTCAAACCATAGAGAGCCTTTTTGAGTTAAAAAATATGATCTGGAAAATGTGGATCTTCAAAACCCTTTGGTTGTTCAACAAATGCCTCTTCATTCAATATACCATTTAAAAACACAGATTTGACATCCATTTGGTATAGTTAAAACCAACAATGCAAGCCACAACTAGCAATAACCTAAAAGACTCAAGTCTAGCAACAGGGGCAAAGGTTTCTTCAAAGTCTACCCCTTCTACTTGCGTGTAACCTTGTGCCACCATCCTGGACTTATTTCTAATTATTGTACCAAGTTCATCAGTTTTATTTTTAAAAATTCATTTAGTGCCAATAACATTGGTGTGATTAGGTCTAGGAACAAGAGTCCAGACATCATTTCTAGAAAATTGTTCCAACTCTTCTTTCATTGCTTTAATCCATGATTCATCACATAAAGCTTCTTTCACATTTTTAGGCTCAAATGATGAAGTAAAACACACAAATTGAACAAGATTCACATACCTTCTTCTTATGACCATACTATCCTCAATGTTACCAAGAATCAGGTCAGTAGGGTGATTCTTTTTTACTCTAGTAGAAGGTTCTCTTTGAATTGAATCTGTGACAATTTTTGGACCCTCCTTCATTGTTTGTCCAGAGCTTGTTGCAATAGATTCAGTTTCTGTCACGATTGTTTCTGAAACTGTGGGCACACAATCACTTCCAGGTACATTAGATGATTCTCTTTGAGTATTTTCATTGATTAACCTGTCAATTTCTTCTTCACTGGAATATTCAGAAAAATCTTTCAAATCATCAATAACAACATTTGAAGATTCCATCACAGTTTGAGTTCTCATGTTATAAACACGATAAGCTCTAATGTTAATGGAGTAGCCAAGAAAAACTCCCACATCACTCTTGGCATCAAATTTTCTGATAATTTCTCGATACCTAAGGATGTAACACACACAGCCAAACACATGAAAATAACTTACGTTAAGTTTTTTACCTTTCCAAATTTCATATGGAGTTTTGTTAGTACCTGATTGTAAGAATACACAGTTGATTATGTAACTGGCAGTGTTAATTGCCTCAACCCACAATCTTTTTGAAAGTTTTTTGTTATTCAACATTACCCTAGCCATTTCTTGAAGGATTTGATTTTCCCTTTCAACAACTCTATTTTGTTGAGGAGTTGTACGCGTTGAAAACACAAGAGAAATACCTAGGGATTTACAAAAATCATCATAAATAATATTCTCAAATTCTTTACCATGATCACTTCTGATTCCTACAATCTTATCTATATTGCAATCCTTTTCAACTCTTAATTTCATGCAGAGAGTTTTAAAGCCATCAAAAGTATCTGATTTTCTCTCCAAAAATCAACCGAGGTAAAGCAAGAAAAATCATCATCACAAAAAAAATTGTACCTTTTTCCATTAATACTTTCAACTTGAATAGGAACCATAAGATCCATATGCAAAAGTTCAAGAACTTCTGAAGTATTAATTCCTGTGACACTTTTGTGAGAATTTTTCAAATTTTTCCCTAACTGGCAAGGTTCACATTTACCTGCAGATTATTTCCCCAGTTTGGGTAACCCACGAACTAACCCTGCACTTGCAATCTTTTTCAAACTTTTGAAATTTATATGTCCCAGTTTTTCGCGCCATAAATCTGTTGTATTACCTATGGTCGAATGACATGTGAGTATTGGTGAGAGTGTATAACAATTATCAACAGACCTATATCCTTTCAAAATATTCATACCATTTTGATCAACAACATTTCAATCATCACGAGAAAAATTTACTGTGAAGCCTTGGTCATAGATTTGACTTATGATAATCAAATTAGCCTTAAGTCCTTCTACAAGTAAAACATTTCTCAAATTCAGTAACCCATCAAGATTTAGGGTAGCTTTTCCAACAATATTTCATGTCGTACCATCACCTGTCATGTGTCTGGAGCATCCACTATCAAAATACCAAGAATTAGATGCACGGGTTTTATGACAAGTAAATGCAGCATGACAATTTATTTTTTTCTCTATCCAAACCTTTTTGGATGGTTTTTTCACAATCTATTTTGTATTACTATAACGATTGAGATAATTATTTTTAAAAAAAATCATCATAGTAAAACATCTAGGCCGGATGTGCCCTTTCACTCCACAAAAATGACAAATGGGAACAAAATGCCCACTTTTATTGCTTCTGAGAACCTTGGTCTGTGTAACAGTTGTTGGAACAAACTGTACATTTGTAGCATCAACCAACTACGATGTTCCTGCAGAAACATTAGTGGTTGAGCCAGAAACAATTCCAGATTTTACAAAAGTGGTTTTTCCTTTTGATTTGGACCCATCAGATCCTAATCCAGAAAAATTACTTGCTTTTTGACCTACAACAATTACATCATCCAAAATCCTAGAATTTGGATTAAGCATTTTTACACCTTTAATCATGTGATTAATTTCATTTGATAGTTGTTTAATTTCACAGTCTTTAGCAATAACTTTATTCTCAAGATTCTTTACAATATTTTCAAGTTCATCATTCCTTTTTGTAAATATTTGTTATTGCTTGCCATTAAGCGATTATCAGAACATACTTTTAACAACTGATCGTACATGTCTTTGTACCACTCTTTCAAAGAATCCTCATCCAGATAGGATTCATTGGATTCACATACATAATTTTCTTCTTGAACTATGTTGTTCAGACAAACAAACCTTTTTTTTACTTGTGAAGTTAAAGTTAATCCAGAAACAACAGAAGTTAAGACAAGGTTTGAGTTATCTTCTTCATCGATACTTTTAGAGTCTTGATCACTCCAAGTAGTTGCCATTACCTTCTTATTCTTCTTCAGTGTATTGACACATTCAGATTGAATATGACCAAATCCTTCACATTCCCTAAATTGCACACCTCTTTTATTGTTATTATCAAAATGTTTGGAGAAGTAGTTACCTATGGAACATTTGAATGAAGGTTTCTTGTTTCCAATTTTTTTAATGTAGTTTTGAAATTTTTTTGTCAACAAGGACATCTTATCTTCACCATCATTTTCATCTGAATCTTTCTCCCTTGATTTGAGAGCACTCGGTTTTTCCTTTTGACATATTTGTTGATTTAGTTCAAAAGTTCGTAGTGAACCCATAAACTCCTCTACTTTCATTGTGTCAACATTTTTTGAATCCTCAATAGCCGTGTGCTTAGTTTGAAACCTGTCAAGAAGAACTCTAACATTTTTTGAACTAACACACTATTTTCCAATTTTTCACCCAAGGGAAAATATTCATTAGCAATATTAGATAATCTTTCATAGAATTCGGTGAGAGACTCAGTTTCAGTCATTCGAATATTTTCAAATCTTGTAGTTAACATTACAAGTCTAGAGTGCTTGACATTAGTAGTTCCTTCAAATTGAGTTTAAAGAATTTTCCAAGCCTTTTTGGCGGACTCACATGAAGAAATTAATTTTATATATCCTTCACTAACAACATTAAAGATAACATGCAAGGCTTTGTTATTATTACTAGAAAATTTGTCTTTAGCATCAGTCCAGTTGATTTCAAATTTTACCATTGTTAGATCATCAAATTCAGTAGGTGGTGTCCAACATGTTAAGATTGATCTCCATGTCTTCTCATCCAATGATTTGATGAAAGATTTCATTCTAACTTTCCAATAAGGATAGTTAGAGTCATTCAACAAGGGATGACGTGTTATTGAACCACCTTCTGCAAAGAAATACATTTCACAAGCCACAAAACAATAGAAAAAAATACAAGATTGGACTAAGAGTTTAGTGACATGCTCTGATACCAATTGAAATTCGGTATTTTAATGTTACTAAGTGATTTAAAAAAAACCAACTTAATTAAATGTGAAATACTTATTAAGATGTTTAGATAGATTCCAGTTTTGTTAACACTACTTATGCAACTGTTTAAACAGAAATAGGAAAACAGGTAAACATTCAACACACAAGAATTTTTACATGGTTTAGAAATCCTTTCAGATAACCTACATCCACAGGGCCACACCTAGAGAATAAACCAATTAGTAAAGAAATAGTGTGTACAAAAGTATTGACTTAAATAATGTAAGACTCCCTCTTAAACTATTGTCGCAATCTTGTCGTACCATTCTCTACAAATCCAATTTTGATGAAACATTGATTCTCTTGAACTCACTTCAAAGAATAGCGAGTGCTCACTTCCTCCTGAAGTGAGACTTTGATAGAATCCTCTCTCGAAGATCTTTATGAACACATTCACAATAGTCTCTACCTGTTTACAAGGGACTAGATAGATATCTACAGGTACACTCATCACTCTCACAAAAATTAAGGTGAACAAACTTAATCTCTACAAAGAAAACACTCTTCAAAATAACACAATGTTAACAAATTTCCAAATGGAAGAGGTGAATTTTTCAAAGGCCTTGGTAGGGTATTTATAGATGTAGAAATCATCCAAGGCTAGCTCTCTCTGAGATCTTGTAATCAATACAAGAATATTTGAAAATTTCTTTGATTTAGAAAATCTGCCAGCCAGACTCATTTTGTGTTGACTGAAAAGGAAAGTGTTGAGTCAGCAACGACATCAGACTTATCTACCAGAACGAACTTGCTCATTTCTTTTGACCATGTTCATTTTTGAAAACCTCCTTATTCCTGAAAGAACATAATCCCTGAAAATATTCTCACAAGATAATTTAAATACATTATTTTACCAATAAATATTAAATGTGATAAATATGGTAAAAAAATGTGGTCACACTAAAAGTTATTTTCACACTAAAACCAGGTGAATCATGTGAAAATTAATTAAGGATATGCTACAGATTTTTCTGAATTTACTTAAAATATATTGTCTAACATAAAGTTAGCCAATAAAGGATTTTACACATGCAGCTCAGATGTACCAAGCATACACAAAGTTAACCAAAAACACAAGATTTTTACCCTTTGTTGTTCTAGGTTTTGGGTTTGTGTGTTCTCCTAAGCCTTGAATCTCACCACTAGCTTCCAATATCAAGAGCTAACCTTGGAACTTAGTTTCTCAAGCTTGCTTTGAAGCTCCAATGGAGTTTCTCCTCGAGAAAGAAAGAGAGAGAGAGAGAGAACCGAAGTGAGAGGGAGAGAGAGAGTCTCTGATTTTTTCAGAGTTAGAAAATGAAAAAGGAAGGAGAGGGAAGTGGGGTATCTCAGTTTTGAGAGGGAAATAGGGAAATGGAAGGGTCTTGTTATGTGATTTGTTATAGACTTACTAGGGGAAAGGTTTTGCTACTTTGCATGCATGGGTGACACCTCATGCATTTTCACTCCCCCTATTGGTCGAACCTTATCCTCATTTAATTATTTATATATATATTAAAACTAATACCTCAAATAATGTCCAAACTAGATATTAATTAATTTTCACCAATATGCTAAATAGGCATTTTCCTTCTTTTAACCTATAGTTTTTAAATTTTCATACATGAATTAATTTGAATATTTTGTGACCAAAAATAATATTTTTCACACTACTAAAAATAATTTGTCAATTTATCTCATATTGACCAAAATGCCCTTCAAGGCCAAAGCAAGAATTTTTCACCCTTAAGCATAATTGATTGAAATTTAAAGCTCAACAAAATTCTTAAATTTTATTGGCTTAACAATAAATTCCCCAATAGTCTAAAAATGTTATATGCCATAGTAGTTTTCCTATTTAATCCGAGACTTTTCTCTCATTAGGGTTTACCCCTTGGTCCTAGACCAAGTTTTTTCTTTGCAAAAAGACTAGATCATTCACCAAATCATCACACGTCTATAACAAATAACGAATTGTCTCCAATTCATATAATATTATTAAAAATAATATTTTAAAAATCTTTCAATGGCCCAAACCGGCTACTAACGTGTGTTCAAAACACTAGGACATCACAATACCTACAATTTATAGAAGTTTCGTCCTCAAAACTCAAAACAAGCGGGGATACAACTACTGCATCTCATCTTCCATCTCTCAGGTTGCCTCTTCAGTGTTGTGGTTACACCACTGGACCTTCACCAAAGGTATCGTTTTGTTCCTTAACGCCTTGTCTTTTCGATCAAGAATTGCTACCAGTTTTTCCTCATAACTTAGTTGAGGATCCCCGCTAAGTTCCTTGTAACTTAGCACATGGCTGGGGTTATTCACGTAGTTCCTCAATGTTGACATGTGGAATACATCATGAACTCTAGATAATGTGGGCGGAAGGGCTAGTCGATATGCCATCTCCCAATGCATTCCAAAATTTCAAATAGTCAGATGTGCATAGGGCCTAGCTTGCCCTTTCTTACGAACCTCATAGCCCTTCGTAGTGGAGCTATTTTTAACATCACTTTCTCCCCTACTTCAAATTCTAAAGGTTTCCATAAACGATCGGCATAATTACATTGTCAATTTATAGAGGTATGTAACCACTGGCGGATCGACCTAATGTCCCCCGTAACTTGGTCTACTTCTTCTGATCCCAAGAATTTTCTCTCACTGGCCTTATGCCAGTGGATTGGAGATCGACACTTTCTCCCGTATAGTGCCTCATATGGAGCCATCTTTACTGAGCCGTGGTAGCTAATGTTGTAGGCGAACTCAATTGATGGAAGTTTTACACTCCACAAACTCTGAAAATCCAGCATGCAAGCTTTTAGCATGTCTTCCATGGTTTGGATCGTTCGTTCGCTCTTGCCATCTGTGTGTGGATGGAAGGCAGTACTAAACTTGAGTTTAGTTCCCAACCCCATTTGAATTCTCTTCTAGAAAGCTGATGTAAATCATCCGTCACGATCAGACACTGTAGAGATGGTAACTCCATGTAGTTGCACTATCTCAGCAATGTATAAGTCTCCCAACTTATCCGTACTGTTTGTTATTTTAATGGGTAAGAAATGGGTGATTTTTTCAATCTGTCCACAATAACCCAAATCATATTGTTACCTTTTCGAGTGTGCGGTAACCTGGTGACAAAGTCCCTGGTGACCATCTCCCATTTCCAATCAAGGTTCTCTAGTGGCTTTAGCAACCCTTTTGGTCGCTGATTCTCTGCCTTGGTTTGCTGACATGTCAAACAGTGTGCCACATATTCCACTACGTCTTTCTTCATTCCCATCCATAAAAAGTATCTTTTTAGATCCTGATACATCTATGTGGTTCCCGGATGCATCGTGTAAGGAGTATTATGAGCCTCATACAAGATTTGTATCTTGATCTCGTTATCACCAGGCATGCATATTCTACCCTTGTAACCCAACACTCCATCTTCCGAGATGTGAAACCTTGGTCGCTTGTCTTTCTTCGTCTCATGTTCCAACTGTTGGATCCACGAATGTGTGAGTTGTCTCCCTTGGATTGCTTCCATGATCGTGGGTTGCACAAATAAATTTGCTAATCTACCCACTACTATTTCCAAGTCCAATTTGGAGATATAGGTTTGTAGTTCTTGGGGTATTTCCTTCACCGTCATTACATACGCCATTGGCTGCCGACACAACTCATCAGCTACTTTGTTAGCCTTGCCTTGGTGGTATAGTATATCGCACTCGTAATCGTTAAACAATTCCAACCATCTCTGTTTTCTCATGTTTAACACTTTCTGGGTGAAAAAATATTTCAGACTCTTGTGGTCCGTGTATATGTCGCAGTGGATCCCATACAAATAATGTCTCTAGATTTTTAATGCGAACACTATCACTGCTAACTCCAAGTCGTATGTCGGATAGTTTTTCTCGTAATTTTTTTGTTATCGGGAGGGATATGGGATCACCTTCACATGTTGCATTAATACAGTGTCGAGTCCTTGACCTGATGCATCACTGTAAATGGCATAACCCTCTGTGCCTTTTGGTATAGTGAGCGCTGGAGCAATCGTTAATATGGTTTTTAACTCTTGAAAACTCTGTTTTCACTTGTTTGTCCACTAAACTTAATGTTCTTCTGGGTCAGTGCGGTCATAGGGATCGCTATTTTGGAGAAACCCTCCACAAAGCGCATATAATACCCAGCCGAACCCAAGAAAATGCGAACTTCTTGTGCATTCTTCAGGGCCTTCCATTGTCTTACCGCTTTGATTTTGGTCAGGTCAACTACAGTTTCATCTCCTGACACCACGTGCCCTAGGAAACTTGAGTTAGCCAAAAATCGCACTTGGAGAATTTTACATATAACTTATTCTCACGTAATTGTTGTAAGATCAGTTCCTGGTGATTGGCGTGTTCTTCCTGGTTTCCTGAGTATATGAGTATATCATCTATAAATACGATCACAAATTTTTCTTGATACTTACCCAGTACTCTGTGCATAAGATCCATGAATGTCGCAAGCGCATTGGTGAGTCCAAAAGACATTACCATGAACTTGTAGTGGCCAGACCAAGTTCAAAACGCGGTCTTGGGAATATCCAATTCTTTTACCTTCAATTGGTGGTAGCCAGTTCTTAAATTGATCTTCGAGAATACCGATGCTCCCTGCAGTTGGTCGAATAGATCATCGATTTTACGCAATGGGTATCAGTTCTTGATCGTTACCTTGTTAAATTCGCGGTAGTCTATACACATCCTCAAGGATTCATCTTTCTTTTTCATGAATAATATCAGTGCTCCCCATGGAGAATGAGATCGTTGTATAAATTTTTTATCTAGATAGTCTTGTAATTGCACTTGCATTTATTTGAGCTCCACTTGTGCCATCCGGTATGGTACTTTTGAAATATGTGCGATACCTGGAATCAACTCGATCTCTAACTCGACTTCTCGGTCTAGGGGTATCCCTAGAGGATCCTCAAGAAACACTTTCAGAAATTTTCACACCACTGTTACCTCAGTTGGTTGTAGCTTAGTCTCTCTATCCTTGTCTATTGCGTTCTCCAATTGCCTGATACATCCATCGTCCAATAGTTTCCTCACCTTCTAAGTGGAGATCATAACGAAATTCTTCTCTCGAGCTGTGCCTTGAAACACAAATGATTCTTCCGCAGGTGGATTAAAAGTCACCCTCCTTCATTTTCAATTCACCACCACTCCGTATTTGGTTAGCCAATCCATACCAAAGATAATATCGTATTCATGTAAATTTAATACTAACAAGTCTACCTTCAACTCTCAGCCTTCTACCCAGACTAGTACGGTTCTAACCCAAGATCGTACCAGCATGTCCTCTCCCGAAGGTAAGCATACACCGCATATAGTTGTCATATACTCAAGTTTTTTATCTATCTTTTCAACAAAGGATGCAGCAATAAAAGAATGAGATGCACCTGTGTCCATCAATTCATATGTTGAGTTATTAGCCACAGAAAGCAGACTTGACACCATATCATAAGTCCCAGCTCCTTTATCACCCTGGGTGAGTGTGTAAACTCGCGGTGTAGCTCCAATTGGATTTGGTTTGTCTTTCCCTTCCTTCTGACCATGATTCGAGCAATGTCCAGAGAAATGTCTAGGTTTTCCACAAGTGAAGCAATTAATATTGTTATACTCGCCTGGGTGGCATCGGTTGCATTTGTTACATTGTGGCCAATAATTGATCTCTTGCCTTGGTTATTTATTGAAGTTTGAACTTTAGTTTGGCGGATCCATTCTATGTTTGTTATTCCCAATATTCGAAAACATAGAGCTCCCTTGAGTAGTGGTCTTCCCCATACTTCAATTGCCTGATGATGCAAACCTCCTAGAAGTTCCGCACTAGTTATTACAGTATCTTCCTCGATCATTTGAAACATGTGCTTGTTCTTCAGCTCTGTAGGGCTCCTTTTTCTCTTGTACTAACCATGATTCTTGGTAGATTGCTCGTTCTACGGCTTCATCATAAGTATCTGGGCTGATCTTCCTGGTATCCACGAACAGAGCTATCTATCTTTTTAGTCCCTGCATGAACTTGCCTACCCGGTTGGCTTCAGTGTTTACCAAATCTGGAGGAAATCTTGAGAGTTGGTCAAACTTGCGCATGTACTCCTGTACGCTAGAAGACCCGTGTACCAACTTGGAGAACTCAACAACTTTCCTATCACTATCTGGTTATAGTATTTATCATTGAACAAGTTTAAAAATTATGTCCATTCCATCTATACAGCATTACATCCCTACTTAGCGATCTCCCACCAGATGCGTCCATCCTTTCTCAACATGTACACCGCATAGATCACCTCCTCTCTCTCGGTGGCCTCAACAAAGTCAAAGATCCTTTCCAGCACACTGATCCATTCTTCTGCCATTAGGGAGTCTGAAGTGCCTTCGAACACGGGTGGGTTTTGTCTACCAAACTGTAACGACCCAAAATCTCTAATAAGGCTTAAGGGCCTTGATTAGAGTGTCAGGAGGGCATAATTGGTATATGTGCGATTTAATTGTTTAAATGCATGATTATGTGGCATGCATGATTATATGATTTAATGACTATGTGACATGCATGTTTGTGAGTATTAGATATACATGTGGGCCCTTTATAGCTTATAAGGGCATATTTGTAATTTTGGCCTGTTGATGGCATTAATGTGATTATATGTGATAAATTTTTGAGACCACATTATTATGTGCATATCTTTGCAGCATATGGCTTGAGATGGTCCTAGTGAGGGGATTGGCGAAATAGTCACAGCGAGGTTCAATACCCAGCTCGGGAGAGGCCTAGGGGTCTTTATGGGAATTTAGAATAATTTGGAAATTATTGGACATTGAATAAATAATTGGTAATTAATTGGATGATATGATTAGTGGGCAAATATTAGGAACATTTAAGGAATTAGCGGGAATTGGGGAAAATGACCATTTTACGCCTAGCAACAACTTGAGGACTAGGGACCTTAGAAGGGAAAAAAGTTCATTTGTTTATAGATAAGAGATATACTCAAGTTTAGAAGTTAGTAGAAGTTTTAGGAAATATTACAAACTCTCCTCTTTCCTCCCACGTACTCTCTCTCTCTCATTCTCTCACTCTCTCATTTGTGTGTTGAAGCTAAGGAAGAAAAGGGCAGGGAACTTAGGCTTAATCTGGGAATTCTTTGAAGGAAATTGGAGGTGATTATGCTAGGAATTAAAGTTGAAACTTTGGAGGATTCAGCCATTGTTGAGGTAAACTCTAGTCTTTTAATTTTTTGAAGGATTTAGTTCAATAGGGTGGAATTAGAGCTGAGTAGTTTTGAAGCTTATAACATGCGTAAATTCAGGGTTCTTGGGTATAAGTTAGTTAATGAATTGCTGGAAGTTTGAGTAGAATTTATGTGTTCTTGTATGCTTAGAATTTATCGTTTTAGTCTTGGTTTTGCACTGTTGATATAGTTGAAAGTGGGGAATAGGATAGGTTTGAATCCTAGAAATTTTGGCTGCAAGGAGATGGAGAAAAACCCAGAATTTTTGGGCTCAAAGGAGGCGCGCTGCGACCCAACCTTGGGGCACCGCGGCGCGTGTGGGGTAACGACCCAAATTCGCTAATAAGGCTTAAGGGCCTTGATTAGTGTGCCAGGAGGGCATTAATGGAATAATTGTGATTTAATGAGTAATTATATGTCTAATAATTTTTATATGATAATTGATTATATTATGTGGTACTATGATATGTGATATATGTGAGAACCACATTATTATGTGGACAGGTTCGCTGAGCACGACTCAAGACGATTCTAGGGCCAGATAGTGGGGAAAAGTCACAACGAGGTTTAAGATATGACTTCGAAGAAGTCGGGGATAATTTTAGATAGCAGGTAGCAATCTGGACTATTGGGTCATGGAAATAAAAATATGGAGATATATTTGAGGTTAGAATGTCTAGGCGGGAATATTGGGGGATTTTACCATTTTGGCCTCGGGGACGGTTCCGGCACCCTGAGCCTCGGGATTAACCTAATATGTGAGATATAATTAAGGAAGCTTTTAGAAGAAAACATAAACCGACTTTAACTTAGCTTCAGCTCTCTCTCTCACGCTCAAGGGAAACAAAGGGAAAAGGAAACATAAAGGAAACTAAGGGAAACTAGCTGGGATTTCTGAGTTTGGTGGAGAGAATTTGAAGGTCTAGCTCAGGGATTGATCAAACACTTAAATAGGGATTAAGGTAAGCATCTAAACATCTTTTCTGTGGTTGAATTCTGAGTTCTAGCTGGGTTTTAGTTAAGTGCTGAAACAAGTATGGTTTTGGTGTTCTAAGGAAGAATTAAGGGGGGAAAACTTGGGAGCTTAGCTTGGCCACAACTTGGTGAAGTGATTTTACAGCAAAGGTGAGTGTTAACTTCTGGTTTAGAGGTTTTAAATTGACTTTGAGTGGCTGGTTTGTGTGTTTGTAGCACTTGGGTTTCAGAAATTGAAAGGAGGAGATTAGAGTGTGTTAGGCTGTGTTTTCTTGGGAGTTATGTTGTTTAGATCATGCTAAAGAAGTTGGGAATTAATTGGTTAAGAGTTGGGATGGTTTACGGTGAGGTTTCAGGCTTGGAAAAGGTGTAAAATATGGGTTTGAAGGGGGGGGCCGCGACTCTGTTCTAGAGCGTTGTGGCCCTAGCATGCAAGGAAGCCAAGGGGCCTCGACCAAGGGGGCCGCAGCCCTTGGTTGCACACTTGAGATTTTGAGGGTTTTAAGCATGGGGTAGTGGTCTAGTGTGCTCGGGTTTGGTTTCACCACCGTGCTTGGTGGAATTAGGAGTCCCGGGAGTTAGTTTTGTAACTGGAAACCTATAATTGAGTATTAAAGGAACACTATACTTTGGTTGTGGCTAGGTGATAAAGGCTTAGGCTCGGGAACGGATCGTGCTTGAGGGGTGTTGCTCGTAACTCGATAATCGTACAGACTAAAGGTAAGAAAACTGCACCTGGTTGAATATATGTGACGGGACTAAGGGCTCCCCATTGTAGAAGCTTGAAAAGATGGTATTATGCCATGCAAGCCACTTAGTGAACCAACGGCCTAAGGGTGCCAAGGGTCTCACTAGCGCACAGGGCGCGGCTCGACCACTTGTAGCTAAGGACAGCTTATTATGCACTGAGCTTGGTTTAAGCGGGCCAGAGTCAGTGGGTTAAACAGAGGGTTCGGCCTAGGTCGTCGGCCCTGAATATTATGTGATATGAATATTATATGTGATAGAATGTATCTTGTATTGGATTGTATATGCTGAATATCTGTTGTGGATTATCTGATGGGTATACGTGCTTCCTGAGCTGCTTGTCTGTTGTTATTGTTTGAGTTATATATGATGTTTTCTTGATGGGCCTTGGCTCATGAGTGCTACATGGTGTAGGTAAAGGCAAGGGCAAGTTAGATTAGCCCTGACTGGAGAGCACAGCGAGCGAAATGTACATAGCCAGGTGCTCAACCGCCACGGTTGAGGTGTAGGCAAGGACGTGGAACCTAAAGACTGTTTGTTTTGCCTTAGTATGGCTAGTGGATACTTACGTTTTTTTTGGGAGTCTGTAAACGTTCTTTAACTTCATTTCTTGTAAGGGATCCCATGTTATAACAGTTTAAATATATGAAATGAGTCTTTTGAGACCAAAACCTTTTTAACCTTAGATCTTACATGTTTAGCAACACGTTTTCAAATTAATGACTTGATTAGCAAGTCCTGCACCTTTACAAGTACACAGTGTAACGGTCTTGGCTATCCAGGGCGTTACAACGTGGTATCAGAGCGTCCTACGTTTAAGGGTTCCTGAAGACAGCTTGGATATGTACATTCGCTGTTGGAGACAAGCTCAAGTCAAGGCTTGGTAATGTGTATATGTGCGCTTATGTGCTTATGTGTTTGAGATGAGTTATGCATGTTGTTATTCATTGAATTGCTAGAAAGCATGAGATATTGATAGGGCCTGGCCCTTGACTGCTGTGTGAAAATATTGAGGCATGTTTATCAACATTGCCGTGCATGTAAATGAGTATATGGATGATTGACTGTTTATGGTGCATGGATGCTTATATGTGTTGGTTACCTGTGATTGATTATGTTCTATTGTTGAGTTTTGGGGAAGCTTTTACCCTGTCATTGTGGTCTGACCACCGAGTCAATATTTACAGATTGACTTGGATAGTTATGCGTCCACGGAAATCTTCACGACTAGCCGGCACTGGGTCCGGGACCAGGGGCAATGATCAGGGCCAGACACCTCCGCCAGTCCCTGAGAACTGGCAGCAGTTAATGACTGAGATGCAGGCTCGATTACAGAGCCAAGACGAGCTGATTTGTATTCTGCAGCAGTAGGCTCCATCAGGGAGTGCTGCCCCTTCTTTACCACCTGCAGTGGTACCAGCTGTGCAGCCTGGGGAGGTTGTTAACAAGTGGGAACCGTTATAAGAGTGGTTCAGGAAGCAGCAACCCCCAGTCTTTGAGGGAGGACCGGATCCGTTGAAAGCCGAGCAGTGGCTAACCATGAATACAGTAATCCTGGATTTCATGAGGATTGAGGGACAGGATAGAGTGGCCTGCGCCACTTATATGTTGAGGGAGGATGCCCGTATTTGGTGGGAGGTGGCATCGCAGACCAGAGAAGTTGCCACACTGACTTGGGAAGGTTTCAAGGATTTGTTTGGCCAGAAGTACTACAACATTGCTGTTAGGGCAGCAAAGGTCAATGAGTTTGTGAGTTTGGTACAGGGCGGTATGACTGTTACTGTGTATGCCCTGAAATTTGATAGGCTGGTGAAGTTTGCACCAGATCTTGTGCCTACGGATGCTGCTAGGCAAGATCATTTTATCAGAGGGCTTAATGCTATGATAGCCCGGGATGTTAGGATTAGCACGGTACCTGGAGGAACAACTTATGCCCAGGCCGTTGAGAGGGCTCTTACCGCAGAGGAAGCGGAGAACAAGATATTGAAGGAGAGTACGGTAAGGCGCGAGGGCCGCAGGGCGGTGCCTCCTTATTCTGGGACATGTAGGGCCGGAGGCCCCAGTGACTTCAAGAGGAAGACTCCTGACACGTCGGCCGCTCCTAGTTCTGATAGGAGAGGTCGGGGTGGTCAGGGTGGCCGTCAGGGTGGCGGTGAGGCATGGCGGACCTATCCAGAGTGCCCGAGGTGTAGAAGACGCCATCTGGGCGAGTGCCGGGCCAAGGCATGTTTTGTTTGTGGAGCAGTGGGGCATCTCAGGAAAGACTGCCCAACAGTGAAGAAAGGTGAAGCGGGAAAGGTGGATAGCTTGACTCCAGCTCGAGTATTCCCCTTGACTCAGGCGGAGACTGAGGCTAGTCCCTCAGTAGTGACAAGTCAGCTTTCTAGTGCTGGCTTTCCTTTACAGTATTGATTGATTCTGGTGCTACACATTCTTTTGTTTCTAGTAGAGTGATTGATAGGTTGTGTAGACCTAGTGAGTATCGGACTGTGGGGTTTGGGACTTTGTTGCCTACAGGGGAGCTGGTAGTCTCTAGGAGGTGGATTAGGGCACTACCAGTGATGGTTGATGGTAGGGAACTTTCGGTGGATTTGATTGAATTAGATTTGAGAGACTTTGATATGATTTTAGGAATGGATTGGCTGGCTAGGTATGGGGCTACGATTGATTGTAGGAAGAAGATGGTTACGTTTGAGCCGGAGGGCGAGGACCCTTTTGTCTTTGTGGGTGCGGTATCTGGACCCCGCATACCTATGATTTCGGCGTTAAGAGCCAGGGACCTGTTGCAGGGGGGATGCATAGGTTTTCTGGCTAGTGTGGTGGATACCACCAGAGTTATGCCGGCAGGGCCGGGAGAGACCAGATTGGTGTGCGTGTTTTTGGATGTCTTCCCTGAGGATTTGCCAGGGTTGCCGCCGCGTAGGGAGATATAGTTTGAGATTGAGTTGGCACCGGGGACAGAACCAGTATCTAGGACACCATACAGGATGGCACCACAGAACTGAAAGAGTTGAAGATACAGTTGCAAGAACTTATGGATTTGGGATTCATCAGACCTAGCTACTCTCCATGGGGTGCTCCAGTGCTGTTTGTTAAGAAGAAGGACGGGACCTTGAGGATGTGCATCGATTACAGAGAATTGAACAAGTTGACTATTTAGAATAAGTACCCTCTGCCAAGGATTGATGACTTGTTCGATCAGCTGCAAGGTAAGACGGTGTTCTAAAAGATTGATCTTCGATCTGGTTATCACTAGCTGAGGATCAAGGATGAGGATATACCAAAGACGGCTTTCCGGACGCGTTATGGGCATTATGAGTTCTTGGTCATGTCTTTTGGTCTGACCAATGCCCCAACAACTTTTATGGATCTGATGAAAAGGGTGTTCAAGGAATTTTTGGACCAGTTCGTTATTGTCTTCATTGATGACATCTTAGTATACTCCAGTTCAGAGGCAGAGCATGAGCAGCATCTTCGACAGGTTTTACAGAGGTTAAGGGAGCATCAGTTGTACGCTAAATTTAAGAAGTGTGAGTTTTGGCTACCAGAGGTGACTTTTCTATGACATATAGTTAGGGCAGAAGGGATTAAGGTGGATTCGTCCAAGGTAGAGGCAGTTAGAGATTGGCCGAGACCAAGGAATGCCTCAGAGGTGCGGAGTTTCCTTGGGTTAGCAGGTTACTACAGTCGGTTTGTAGAGGGGTTCTCGAAGATTTCTTCGCCGATGACAGAGTTGACAAGAAAGAATCAGAAGTTTGTTTGGTCAGAGAAGTGTGAGAACAACTTTCAGGAGTTGAAGCGACGTCTTATTTCTGCGCCTGTGTTGAGTCTTCCTTCGGAGGAAGGGAAGTTCGTGGTCTACTGTGACGCATCGAGGTTGGGTTTAGGCTGCGTGCTGATGCAGAATGAGAAAGTTATAGCCTATGCGTCTCGACAAATGAAGGAGTATGAGTAGAGGTATCCGACACATGATTTGGAGTTAGCAGCTGTGGTGTTTGCACTGAAGGTGTGGCGTCATTATCTGTATGGAGAGAAGTGCGAGATCTACACTCATCATAAGAATCTGAAGTACTTCTTCACTCAGAAGGATCTGAATATGAGACAGAGACGTTGGTTGGAGTTGGTTAAGGATTATGATTGTGACATCCTTTACCACCTTGGGAAAGCCAACGTGGTGGCAGATGCGTTGAGCTGGAGGGGCCCAGGATAGTTGTATAGTTTTACTCAGATCTCGAGAGAATTGGCTGATGAGATGGTTAGGGCAAAGATAGAACTGGTGGTGGGCCAGTTTGCCAATATCACTTTGCAGTTGACCCTGCTAGAGCGGGTCAAGGAGGGTCATTTATCTGATGTGCAGTTGCAGGACAGTAGGCAGCATGCCTTAGTGGGGACAGCTAAGGATTATTCAATTTCAGAGACAGGTTTGCTCCGGTATCAGGGACGGGTTTGTGTTCCGACAGATGAGGGGATTAGGCGTGAGATATTGGATGAGTCCCACACTACGCCATACTCGCTTCATCCGGGTACCACGAAGATGTATCAGGATCTACAGATGTTATACTGGTGGCCCGGGATGAAGAAGGATGTGGTTGAGTATGTATCTAGATGTTTAACCTGTCAGCAGGTTAAGGCTGAGCATCAGCGCCCAGCGGGATTGCTTCAGCCTTTGGGTATTCCATAATGGAAGTGGGAGGATATTATGATGGATTTCGTGGGAGGATTACCCAGGACAATTGGACTGCATGACTCAGTGTGGGTGATAGTAGATAGATACACCAAGTCAGCTCATTTCCTACCAGTTAGGTCAACTTATACTGTGGAACAGTATGCAGAGCTATATGTGAGGGAGATAGTTCGTCTCCATGGGGTTCCAAAGTCTATTGTATCTGATCGAGACCCTATCTTTACCTCCAAGTTCTGGGGAGCTCTGCAGAGAGCCACGGGGACTCAGTTGAAGTTTAGCACAGCCTTTCATCCTCAGACTGATGGACAGTCTGAGAGGACGATTCATGTACTGGAGGACATGCTTAGGGCATGTGTGATTGACTTTGAGGGTTCGTGGAGTAAGTATCTTCCATTGATTGAGTTTTCATATAACAACAGTTATCAGTCCACGATTGGAGTGGCTCCTTATGAGATGTTATATGGAAGGAAGTGTAGATCACCTATTCACTGGGATGAGATGGGTGAGAGAAGATATTTGGGGCCAGATATGGTTCAGAAGACTAATGAGGCCATTGAAAAGATTCGAGCTAGAATGCTTGCCTCACAGAGCAGACAGAAAAGCTACGTTGATCCTAAGCGTAGGAACGTGGAGTTCCAGGTTGGGGACCACGTGTTTCTGCGAGTTTCACCGTTGAGGGGTGTGAGGAGGTTTGGAGTGAAAGGCAAGCTGAGCCCTCAGTTTGTTGGACCCTTTGAGATTCTAGAGAGGGTTGGGCAGGTGGCTTATAGGCTGGCCTTGCCACCGTCCTTATCAGGAGTTAATAACGTGTTCCATGTCTCTATGTTGCGGAAGTATGTTTCTGATACAACACATGTGTTGAGGCATGAGGACTTGGAACTGCAGGCAGATCTGTCCTATGAGGAGAGACCAGTTCAGATTCTAGATCGGAAGGATAAAGTTTTGTGGAATAAGACGATTTCGTTAGTGAAAGTGTTATGGAGGAATAGCAAGGTCGAGGAAGCGACCTGGGAGCTAGAGACGGCGATGCGGGATCAGCATCTCGAGCTTTTCAGGTAAATTTTGGGGACGAAATTCTCATTAGGAGGGGATAGTTGTAATGACCCAAATTTGCTAATAAGGCTTAAGGGCCTTGATTAGTGTGCCAGGAGGGCATTAACGGAATAATTGTGATTTAATGAGTAATTATATGTCTAATAATGTTTATATGATAATTGATTATATTATGTGGTACTATGATATGTGATATATGTGAGAACCACATTATTATGTGGACAGGTTCGCTGAGCATGACTCAAGACGATTCTAGGGCCAGATAGTGGGGAAAAGTCACAACGAGGTTTAAGATATGACTTCGAAGAAGTCGGGGATAATTTTAGATAGTGGGTAGCAATCTGGACTATTGGGTCATGGAAATAAAAATATGGAGATATATTTGAGGTTAGAATGTCTAGGAGGGAATATTGGGGGATTTTACCATTTTGGCCTCGGGGACGGTTCCGGCACCTCGAGCCTCGGGATTAACCTAATATGTGAGATAGACTTAAGGAAGCTTTTAGAAGAAAACATAAACCGACTTTAACTTAGCTTCAGCTCTCTCTCTCACGCTCAAGGGAAACAAAGGGAAAAGGAAACACAAAGGAAACTAAGGGAAACTAGTTGGGATTTCTGAGTTTGGTGGTGAGAATTTGAAGGTCTAGCTCAGGGATTGATCAAGCACTTAAACAGGGATTAAGGTAAGCATCTAAAAATCTTTTCTGTGGTTGAATTCTGAGTTCTAGCTGGGTTTTTATTAAGTGCTGAAACAAGTATGGTTTTCGTGTTCTAAGGCAGAATTAAGGGGGGAAAACTTGGGAGCTTAGCTTGGCCACAGCTTGGTGAAGTGATTCTACAGCAAAGGTGAGTGTTAACTTCTGGTTTAGAGGTTTTAAATTGAGTTTGAGTGGCTGGTTCATGTGTTTGTAGCACTTGGGTTTCAAAAATTGAAAGGAGGAGATTAGAGTGTGTTAGGCTGTGTTTTCTTGGGAGTTATGTTGTTTAGATCATGCTAAAGAAGTTGGGAATTAATTGGTTAAGAGTTGGGAAGTTTTGGGATGGTTTAAGGTTAGGTTTTAGGCTTGGAAATGGTGTAAAATCTGGGTTCGAAGGGGAGGGCCGCGGCTCTATTCTTGAGCGCTGCGGCCCTAGCAAGCAAGGAAGCCAAGGGGGGCTTAGCCAAGGGGGTGCGCCGTGGCGCCCAAGGCAAGGGCCGCGGCGTGTGTGTGGCTCAGTGAGGGAATAGGTTCTGTTTTGGGGAAGGGCCGCGGCTAGGCTTTGGGGGCCGCAGCCCTTGGTTGCACACTTGACATTTTGAGGGTTTTAAGCATGGGGAAGTGGTCTAGTGTGCTCGGGTTTGGTTTCACCACCGTGCTTGGTGGAATTAGGAGTCTCGGGAGTTAGTTTTGTGACTGGAAACCTATAATTGAGCATTAATGGAACACTATACTTTTTGTGGCTAGGTTATAAAGGCTTAGGCTCGGGAACGGATCGTGCTTGAGGGGCGTTGCTCGTAACTCGATAATCGTACAGACTAAAGGTAAGAAAACTGCACCTGGTTGAATATATGTGACGGGACTAAGGGCTCCACATTGTAGAAGCCTGAAAAGATGGTATTATGCCATGCAAGCCATTTAGTGAACCAACGACCTAAGGGTGCCAAGGGTCTCACTAGCGCACAGGGCGTGGCTCGGCCACTTGTAGCCGAGGACAGCTTATTATGCACTGAGCTTGGTTTAAGCGGGCCAGAGTCAGTGGGTTAAACAGAGGGTGCGGCCTAGGTCGTCGGCCCTGAATATTATGTGATATGAATATTATATGTGATAGAATGTTTCTTGTATTAGATTGTATATGCTGAATATCTGTTGTGGATTATCTGATGGGTGTACATGCTTACTGAGCTGCTTGTCTGTTGTTATTGTTTGAGTTATCTATGATGTTTTCTTGCTGGGCCTTGGCTCACGGGTGCTACGTGGTGCAGGTAAAGGCAAGGGCAAGTTAGATCAGCCCTGACTGGAGAGCACAACGAGCGGAATGTACATAGCCAGGCGCTCAACCGCCACGGTTAAGGTGTAGGCAAGGACGTGGAACCTAAAGACTGTTTGTTTTGCCTTAGTATGGCTAGTGGATACTTACGTTTTTTTTGGGAGTCTGTAAACGTTCTTTAACTTCATTTCTTGTAAGGGATCCCATGTTATAACAGTTTAAATATATGAAACGAGTCTTTTGAGACCAAAACCTTTTTAACCTTAGATCTTACATGTTTAGCAACACGTTTTCAAATTAATGACTTGATTAGCAAGTCCTGCACCTTTACAAGTACACAGTGTAACGGTCTTGGCTATCCAGGGCATTACATGTGGCCTGTTTGTTCTGGGTTGCTCTCTTAGAAGGAGGCGCGCTGCGACCCACTAGGCCAAGTCACGACTCACCTCCCCTTTGGCTTCGGTCCTTGCTCTCTGACTTGGGGGCAAGTCGCGACCCACGGAACCAAGTCGCAATCTGCTTGGGGATTTTAGCCTCAGAATTGTTTCTAGAATTGGTAAGGCTCAAGGGTTCGAACCTAGGCGCTTCGGACAATTTCTACTACCCGGTTTAGTAGAAATTTAGGTCCCAGAGGCTAGTTTCTATCTTCTAAGTATTTATTTGGATTGGAAGGTAACAATTAACCATTGGACACTGTGACTGGGTTTATCGCCAAGGCTCAGGGCTGAGGATCATGCTCAGAACCATTTCATTTTCTCTGTTAAGAATTAAATGTAAGAAAACTGCATCCTTGTGTGGCTGTGTTAGGACTGAGATTCTCTGTATTTGAATACATATGTTGTACGATTGTGATAATGCCATGTGAGCATGAAATAAACGGTCTAAGAGAGTCGGCGCTGATAATTTGCGCACAGGACGCGGCTCAGCCACTGTGAGCCGGGGTCAGCTAGATAAACACTGGACTCGACCTAAGTGAGCCAGAGTCAGTGGGTTAAACAAAGGGTGTGACCTAAGGGCATCGACTCTGATTAATGTGTATTGATTGAGATAAACTGTTGAATATAAATGTTTATTGTTGGTAGCTTGATGCTATGGCTTGTTAAATATCTGGTTAACTGTCTGGTGAATTAATTGATTATCACCATTGAATATGTTATGTTGTTATTGTTTTCTTGCTAGGCCTCGGCTCACGGGTGCTTTGTGGTGAAAGTATAGGCAAGGGTAAGATGGATCAACCATGAGTTGGAGAGCAATCAGGGTGAGGTGTACATTGTCAGCTGCTCGTCCACCACGGACAAGGGAAAGTACAGGGACAGAAGCCTAAAAACTTGTTTTTTGCCATTAGAGTGGCCACTGATTGTATATAACTTTTGAAAATTTATAAATTGTCTTTTAAACACTTTTTTTGGGATCCCATGTACCAAACATATATTTTCATGAAAATTAGTTGTTTATGATCAAATCTTTTAACCCTAAACTGATTATGATTTTAGGATCACATTTTTATTCAAATGACTTGATTAGCAAGTCTCACACTAATTGAAATACACAGTGTAATGGTTTTTGCCAATTCTATCCTCGCTACGGACATCTCCTCTACCAATTCTCTCGATACTTGTGCAACACTAAACAACTATCCCGGGCCCCTCCCACTCAATGCATCTGCCACTACGTTGGCTTTCCCTTGGTGGCAAAGAATGTCACAATCATAGTCCTTCACCAACTCCAGCCAACGTCTCTGCCTCATGTTCAGATCCTTCTAGGTGAAGAAATACTTCAAACTCTTGTGATCGATTTATATCTCATACTTCTCTCCATACAGATAATGTCGCCATACATTTAGTGTGAATACCACCGCTGCCAATTCCAGATCATGGGTAGGGTACCGCTGCAGCCGCTGTGATGCATAAGCTATAACCTTCTCATTCTGCATCAACACACAGCCCAATCCCAGTCTTGATGCGTCAAAATATACCACAAATTTTCCTTCCTTCGAAGGAAGACTCAACACAGGTGTCGTAATAAGTCGTCGTTTCAATTCCTGAAAGTTCTTCTCACACTTATCTAACCAAACGAACTTCAGATTCTTTAATGTCAATTCTGCCATCGGTGCAGCAATCTTCGAGAACCCTTCCACAAATCGCCTGTAATATCCCGCTAATCCAAGGAAGCTCCTAACCTCTGAGGCGTTCCTTGGCCTCGGCCAATCTCTCATTGCCTCCACCTTAGCTGGATCCACCTTAATGCCATCCTCACTGACAATATGTCCAAGGAATGTCACTTTTGGTAGCCAGAACTCACACTTCTTAAATTTGGCATACAACCGATGCTCCCTCAATCTCGGCAAGACTTGTCGGAGATGTTGCTCATGTTCTGCCTCTGAACTGGAGTACACTAGGATGTTGTCGATGAACACAATCACAAGCGAATCCAAGAAGTCCTTGAACACCATGTTCATCAAATCCATGAATACTGCTGGGGCATTGGTAAAACCAAACAACATGACCAGAAACTCATAATGCCCATACCTCATTCGGAAGGTCATCTTTGGTATATCCTCATCCTTGATCCTCAACTGGTGATAACCAGATCGAAGATCAATCTTCAAGAACACCATCTTTCCCTACAGCTGATCAAACAAGTCGTCTATCCTTGTTAAGGGGTACTTATTATTGATGGTCAACTTGTTCAGTTCCTTGAAGTCTATAGTATCAGACAGGGATCCTGTCTTTATCTCCAAGTTTTGCGATGGATTGTAGAAGGTTATGGGGACTCAGCTGAAGTTTAATACGAATTTTCATCCTCAAACTGATGGATAGTCTAAGAGGACGATTCAGTTATTGGAAGACGTGCTTAGAGCGTGCGTGATAGAATTTGAGGGATCTAAGAGTAAGTATCTCCCATTGATTGAGTTTTCATATAACAACAATTATCAATCAACGATTGGAGTAGCTCCATATGAGATGTTATATGAAAGGAGGTGTAGGTCTCCCATCCATTAGGATAAGATGGATGAGAGGAAGTATTTGGGATCGGACATGGTTCAGAAGACTAATAAGGCTATCGAGAAGATTCGAGCTCGAATGCTCGCTTCACAGAGCAGACAGAAAAGCTACGTTGATCCTAAGCGTAGGGACGTGGAATTCCATGTGGGGGCCACGTGTTTTTGCGAGTCTCACCACTGCGAGGGGTGAGAAGGTTTGGGAAAAAGGTCAAGTTGATCCCTAGATTTATTGGACCTTTTGAGATCTTGGAGAGAATCATGTTGGTAGCCTATAGATTGGCACTGCCACCATCGTTGTCGGGGCTTCATGACGTATTCCACATTTCTATGCTACGAAAGTATGTCTCAGATACGACTCATGTGTTGAATTATGAGGATTTGGAACTGCAGATAGATTTGTCTTATGAGGAGCGACCGGTTCAGGTCTAAGACAGGAAAGACAAGGTTCTATGGAACAAGACGATTCCTCTAGTTAAAGTATTGTGGAGGAATAGCATGTTCGAGGAAGCGACCTGGGAGCTTGAGTCAGCGATGTGGGATTAGTATCCCAAGTTATTTAGGTAAATTTTGAGGACGAAATTCTCAGTAGGAGGGGATAGTTGTAACGACGCAAAATCACTAATAAGGCTTAAGAGCCTTGATTAGCGTGTTGGGAGGGCATAATTGGTATATGTGTACTTTACTGGTTTAAATGCATGATTATGTGGCATGCATGATTATATGATTTTATGACTATGTGACATGCATGTTTATGAGTATTAGATATGTATGCGGGCCCTTTACAGCTTGTAAGGGCATATTTGTAATGGCCCATTAAGGGCATAAATGTGATTATATGTGCTAAATTGTTGAGAGCACATTATTATGTGGATATATTTGCAGCATATGGCTCGAGATGGTCCTAGTGAGCAGATTGGCGAAATAGTCACAGCGGGGTTCAATACCCGGCTTGATAGAGGCCTAGGAATCTTTCTGGGAATTTAGAATAATTTGGAAATTATTGGACTTTGAATAAATAATTGGTAATTAATTGCATGACGTGATTAGTGGGTAAATATTAGGAACATTTGAGGAATTAGAAACAACTAGGGAAAATGACAATTTTACCCCTAGGAACAACTAGAGGACTAGTGACCTTAGAAGGTCAAAAAGGTCATTTGTTTAGAGATTAGAGATATACTCAGGTTTAGAAGTCAGTAGAATTTTTATGAAATATTACAAACTCTCCTCTTTTTCTCCCACGTACTCTCTCGTTGTCACTCTCTCATTTGTGCCTTGAAGCTAAGGAAGAAAAGGGCAGGGAACTTAGGCTTAATCTGTGAATTCTTTTAAGGAAATTGGAGGTGATTAAGCTAGGAATTAAAGCTGGAACTTGGGAGGATTCAACCATTTTTGAAGTAAGCTCTAGTCTTTTAATTTTTTGAAGAATTTAGTGTAATAGGGTGGAATTAGAGCTGAGTAGTTTTGATGTTTAGAACATGTGTTAATTCCGGGTTCTTGGGTATAAGTTAGTTGATGAATTGCTGGAAGCTTGAGTAGAATTTTTGTGTTCTTGTATGCTTATAATTTATGGTTTAAGTCTTGGTTTTACCTTGTTGATTTAGTTGGAAGTGGGGAGTAAGATTGGTTTGAATCCTAGAGATTTTGGCTGGAAGGAGATGGAGAAAAACCCTGAATTTCTGGGCTCAAAAGAGGTGCACCGCGACCCAGCTCTGAGGTGCCGCGGCGCGTGTGCCCTGTTTGGCTTGGGTTTCTCTTTGAGATGGCAGTGCGCCGCGACCCACTAGACCGAGTACTAGTCCACGTCCCCTTTGGCTTGGGTCCTTGCTCTCTAACTGGGGGGCAAGTTGCGACCCACTAAGCAAAGTCATGACCCGCCTTGGGATTTTAGCCTTAGAATTGTTTCTAGAATTGGTAAGGCTCGGGGTTTGAACCTAGTTGCTCGGGACAATTTCTTCTACCCGAGTTTAGTAGAAATTGAGGTCCCAGAGGCTAGTTTCTATCTCCTAGGTATTTATTTGGATTGGAAGCTAACAATTACCCATTGGACACTATGACTAGGTTTATCGCCAAGGCTCGGGGCTGAGGATCGTGCTCGGAACCATTTCTTTTTCTCTGTTCGGAATTAAAGGTAAGGAAACTGTACCCTTGTGTGGATGTGTTGGGATTGAGATTCCCTATATTTGAATACATATGTTGTATGATTATGATAATGCTGTGTCAGCATGAAATAAACGGCCTAAGAGAGACGGGGCTGATAATTTGCGCAGAGAAAGTGACTCGGCCACTTTGAGCCAAGGTCAGCTAGATAAACATTGGACTCGACCTAAGCGAGCCGGAGTGAGTGGGTTAAACAGAGGGTGCGGCCTAAGTGCGTTAACCCTGATTAATGTGTATTGATTGAGATAAATTGTTGAATATAAATGTTTATTGTTGTTAGCTTGATGCTATGGCTTGTTAAATATCTGGTTAACTATCTTGAGAATTAATTGATTATCACCATTGAGTATGTTATGCTATTATGGTTTTCTTGCTGGGCCTCGGCTCATGGGTGCTTTGTGGTGCAGGTAAAGGCAGGGGTAAGAAGGATCAACCATGAGTTGGAGAGCTCTGAGGGCGAGGAGTACATTGTCAGCTGCTCATCCACCGCGGCCGAGGGAAAGTACAGGGACAGAAGCCTAAAAACATGTATTTTTCCATTAGAGTGGCCACTGATTGTATATAACTTTTGAGAATTTTTAACTTGTCTATTAAACCCTGTTTTTGGGATCCCATGTACCAAACATCTATTTTAATGAAAATTAAATGTTCATGATCAAATATTTTAACCCTAACCTGATTATGATTTTAGGATCACATTTTTATTCAAATGACTTGATTAGCCAGTCTCGTACTATTTTTAAATACACAGTGTAACGGTCTTTGTTATCCAAGGCGTTACATAAACCGTTCAGAGATCAGTTTTGGCGATTCTACTCTGGGTGCATTCGCAGGCGGACTTGCTCCCATTGGTGGGTCTTCTTGTGTTGGAGCTTCCTGTTGTTCTTGAATTTCTTCCTGGGGTGCTGGGGGTGCGGGGTTGTTTTGCAACTCTGGAAGTCAATGTCTCAAACATTTAAGCGTTCACCGGATTCTGCTCACGTACAATCCTTCTCAGGTCCTCCACCCGAGTTGCAAAATCTAGTTCCAGATGTATTCCTTATCCTCGACCTCTTCTTGTTCCTCAGCCTCGACCCCTTTTCCTGCCTCAGCTGCAACCTACATCTTGGTCAGTAGCCGATCTCTCGGCTGGGTCTAGTGGATTAATAGCTCGACCTCCCCTGGCACGAGTGTTAGGATCCATCTCAAGTCCCTATACTACATGTATAGTAGGGTAGATTACTAATATAACAATCACTGAGCATACAAGTTTTTTTCAGACATGAAAATCAAGAAACGATGTACAACTCAAAACAGTTAGTCGTAACATTTAGAGGTACAAACTAGAAATACAAAATGATCATAACAGATCATGCCACGATGTTTTAGTTAGCAGAGCTATAAATACAAATGAGAGCCCTAACTACACATTGGGTTTCTACGCACGCCTGCTACAACTATACAAAAGTTCTACAACTTTGTAGGTTTGCAAAGTCTTTACAAAAGTATCAACAAGACTTTCACAACAAAAACCTAAGCTATCCTATCCATTAGCACATCAAGCTCTATATCAGAATCCTCATTGGTCTGCTCGGGTTCTATTGCCTCACCTCAAAATATGCCCTGGACCAATCCATGGTCGAAACTCTACCTCAATCTGTATACAAAATTCATCCCACATGTCATGAACTAGCCTCCAACGACTGCGCCGAAACCATATTTGTGTCGAGCCTCTCAGTTAAGTGTTCGTATATCTAACCCTCAGCCATGCAGGTGTGTTAGCCCTTCCAAATACCAATGTCATGTGATGTGTCCATCTCCAAATGGCACGCTGATGCTCCCGATCGTACGCAAAGTGTCGAGGATTCTCATCATTAAAGAGTCTATAGTAATTGATCCTGGGCAAAGGGATGATTGGTAGGTCCTCTATCATATGGTAATCTATCTCACACATCTTTGCTATTACCAACAATTTATAGAATCTCTGTTCAGTAAAACAAGAAAAGTCAAAGATTCTAAAACACAATACTTACAATGAGTGTCGGTCTGTCTTGCATAATGTACATGTGGTTTTGTCTACAAAGTCGACTCAACTCGAGCTCTAATACCACTTGTGACAACCCGAAAAATATAGAAGACAAAAATTTTGCATAAAATTAAAAACTTTTACTTTAGTTCATCTTATGGAAAATCCATATAAAAAAATCTTTTAAAAGATCGTGTGCCCACACTTTTTAGTTTAGCAAACTGAAATATAAGAAATTATCCAAAGAGTTACAATATAGTAATTATCCCCAAAAGTCATATCGAGTTTTCAACTTTGTCTTTTCAAAATGGTAATCCATAAAAACCATGTACATATCTGCAAGCAGACTCCAATGCTCACCCGTACCATCTTGCTATTACCTACAACATGAATAACTAGGTAAGCAACAAAGCTTAGTAAGAATTGCCTTACAAGAAAGGTATACTAAGTCTCAAAAATAGGGTGACAAGAGGTAGTTACCACTACCGGTCACTAGGGTATTGGACAAGTTCCAACCCTATCACACAATTTTCTCAAATAATAGCCATATCATAAACTAACACTTTGGTTGTACCTAAAAACAAATTTCACACATATCATGAAACCGGTACTCAGAAAAATCCAAGAACATTCAAGATATATATAATTACAAAATTTAATCAATACAAACAAACACAAAGGATCATGGTTCCAAGCCGAATTCACTCTTAACGTCTTGGCTCCAACCAAGACCATTTCATTTTTGTCATGGCTCCAACCCAGACTATGTCTTACCCTCGTCCTGGCTCCTACTCGGACTTTATCTTACCATGTCCTGGCTCCAACCCGAACTAGATTTTACCATGTCCTGGCTCCAATTTGGACTATATATTACCATGTCCTAGCTCCAACCCAAACTATACTTTACCATATCCTGGCTTCAACCCAGACTATATTTTACCATTTCCCAGCTCCAACCCAGACGGTATTACACTAAAGTTCTGGATCTAACCCGAACCCACTTACCATTAAGTTGCTGAATATATAAGCATTGCAAAGGCGGGTATCAAGCATATCCTAGTCTTAATGACCCAAACAAAACTACTGTAATCTACTACTACAAGCACACACTAGTATATTCATAGTGTAGCCAAGAAATGGAAAGGCTAACTTACCCGAATTCCTTAGCTTCAAGCAAAATCCTTAATACTGCTAATTGTTTTCCCCTTGGAAATTACTGTAATTGATGCAGTGTACTCGAATTAAACTATGGCATATACTTATAGCTAATATTCTATAATAGTTGCACTCAATCAAGACTCATAGACTCATACAGTAGTCTCCTACACACTTCATAATGTGTAAAGGTCGATTTTTCATTTCGGTCCTTAAATTATCGTAGGAATCAGTCTCAAAGGACCCACTCTCCATACCGTGTGATTTAATATTTCTTCCTGAAGAAACTATTTTATTTGATACTTATGTACTCTTGTTTAGAATCAAAAGATTTTACAAAATCTCTTTTTTGAAAAATACCATAATTTTTCCCTCTTTTAGGAAATTCACCATTTTCTTTTATAATACAAAAATACGCCTTTTTAACTCTTAATTATATATATATATTTAAAAAGTTGCCATTATATTACAAAGATTGTTTTTAGCATAACCTTCTATTTTTACCAAGTTTAAAAGATAGCATAAAAGCTCTTTTATGATATTTTTTAAAAGGAGGGCAATTGGACCCTTAATTTATTAAATTGGTAAAAATAATATTTTATTTACCTCAATCTAATTTAGATTGATTTAATATCCCAAGTCCTTAATTAATTTCATAAAAGAACAAATTTCAATTTCTCACACTTTTAACTTTTGATTAAGTTATAAAAGTCTATTTTCAAACCTTTGCCATATCTCGAGTTTTTGGCCAAAGCCCTAAAATTTTGTTCACTTATTCCTTGCCATAAGGACAGGAACTAGGCAAAAACCTGGTGTCAAAACTCGTTTTAGGTTGGGAGAACCAACCTCCAAAAAAATTCATTTCATTGTGGTCAGTATTTTACATTTTTCTGATGTTGGGCAAACTTTAAAAATGTATTTCCCTTAAAAAGTAACGTATTTTTCTTTAAAATTTTACAAGAACCTTTATACATACATAAAATATCCTCCTATAAAATTTCATAATTTTTAGGATAGTATAACTCACTCAAATATTGAATGAAATCTTGGCAGTGCATGTTGCCCATTATTTTTTTCCAACCCCCTTGTTTGAGGGGTCAGGATAAATTTATAATGGAGCTCTAATGGCTCATGATACATTGTGGTCCCAGGGGACCATATAGTACATGGGTATATCATCAGTGTGGTGGCACAGGTAGCAATGGTGTAGAAGGTCATGGTGTCGGCTCTAGTACATGGTCAGGGTCTTTGGGAACGCCTCCACTTTAGTACCTGAATGTGCCTCCACTACTTATTTAGTACGAGTGTCAGAGATTGGCTGGTAAGGACCACACCAAGTACCTCACTCGTACAACCACTACTTGTCTAGCATGGACACCATATCCATGCTTTGTCTTCTTTTGGTTGATACACATGTTCGTACCCTTACATGCTCCACGCGCCCCATAGATGTTTTCACCTTTTCAAGATGTGCCTATTCCTCAAGCCACTCTATATTCTGCAAAGCATCAAACTACTTGTGGCCTTTGCAGATATACACTTGTGAAGCGTGAGGGGCATATGTTGTGCGAGGCGTTGGTGAGGCGTGTGCCATGAAGACCCAGGCAGTTGGAGCCTCCGTGTGATGCGCGAGGCTAGACGGCCTCGCGGAAGCACAGGGAGACACGGTCTCACGGAGGCACGGGCACGATGGTCTCGCGGAGGCATGGGCCCTATGGTTTCATGGAGGTGTTGGGCGAGACAACCTCATGAAGGTGTGAGGCGAAGTGGCCTCATGGAGGCATGGGCACGATGGCCTCACAGAGGCATGGGGCGAGACGGTCTCATGAAGGCATGAGGCGCGGGGGCCTTGCGAAGGCATGGATGATGGCCTAGTGGAGGCGTGGGGCGAGGCGGTCTCGCGCAGGCGCGAGGTGCGAGAGCCTCGCGGAGGTGTGGGGCGAGACGGTCTCACCAAGGTGCGAGGCGCAGTGGCCTCACGGAGGTATGGGCATGATGGCCTCGTGAAGGCGTGGGGCGAGATGGTCTCGCATAGGTGCGACACACGGGGTCCTCGCGGAGGTGTGGGGCGAGACACTCTCGCATAGGCGCGAGACACGAGGGCCGCGCGGAGGCGTGGGGTGAGATGGTCTCGCAAAGGTGCGAGACGCGGGGGCCTAGTGAAGGCATGGGCATGATGGCCTCGCAAAGGCATGGGGTGAGACGGTCTCGCGAAGGTGCGAGGCATGGTGTCTTCCCGGAGGCATGGGCATGATGACCTCGCGGAGGCGTGGGGCAAGACGGTCTCGCAAAGGCACGAGGCTATGGATCCGTGAGGTGCGACGTGTGGCACACCTCCTAGGCACGCGAGGTGCGAGACGGAGGTCTCGTGTGGCACACCTGCTGGGCACGCGAGGCACCAGGTTGAGATGTCGCGTGGGTAACGAGGTTTCGCTTGGCAAGGCTTCCCAATACGCTTCTAGGGATATAGGCACAGGTATGTACTTAGGCGTTTACGGTACCTTAGCACGATCCACACCAAACATGTTTCTAATGATTATATGTGACATCAAATAAAATAGAATAAAAAAATAACCAACATGCAATGAAAATACCTATAGGCCGAAACCCACATGAACAATAAACATAAAATACCAATAACCTCATTTACATTCTCGTGAACCCTAGCATGTTCCTATTTTCCAAATAACATGACCAATTTCATGGAATCATTAAAAGAAACATAAGCAAAACTTCACATGCAATCTCTACAAATGCCTTGGTCGAAACATACATGGGAGTTTTACTCTTGAATCCAAAATCTATAACCACCTAACATTTTTTTCATGAAGCCATCATAACAACTCATGCATTCGTTATACCAATAGTGCAAAACATACACCAAAACAATTATTCATCGAGGCCAAAATAATCAAAACATTAGCTTTCAAAAACAAGCATAAAAATAAAACATAATATTCTTGCCTAAACACCAACCCACATTCAAACCATAACCTCACCAAAAAATAAAAAACAACCATAGAATGAGGGTGGAATCCAATACCTCTCTTGATAGCACTCAAGAACTCAAATTATGGCCACCACCTTGCTCAAACCCTAGGGATTTTCGAACACCACAAGAACAAGAGAAGAGAAAGCAAACACTTAGAAATCAAGGAGAGGATCTAAACTAATGTTTTGATTATTTCCTTCTCTCAAGTATCAACCAAACCAAGCAAGGCCATACCTATAGAAAGATTGGAACCCCTCTTTTTTCTTCTCCTTCTTCTTATTTCCTTCTCTCATTCTCTCCTCCTTCACGTTCTTCTTTCTCTTTCTCTCTCTAGAACTTGGCAGCCACTAGGGTCTCACACACCCATCCTCACCTATAATAAGCCATCTTGATTCCCAATTAAGTCCCTAATTCCCCCTTGATCCCTTCCCCTTAATTCATCCCATTATCCCATCATAAATCAATTCACAAAAATAATAAAAGAAACTAATATAGGATTTAAAAGATAAACCTCTTCCCTTTTCTCGATTCACACACTCCACTCCTCTCCCATTCTCTATACACATGGCCAAGAGCGGCCTTTTCACACTACAATCATCAACTTACCGACTCTCCCATTTTGATACAAATCATTTCCATTTTTCCTTTCTTAATAGAATAAATAAAAATATATAAAATGGGAAAATACATGTTAATCTATTGCATGCTCACCATGCATACCAAGCACATGCACACACGCAATTTCTCAAATGCATCACTACTTACCATGCACCTTGGTACATACAATCAAAACTCACTTAGTAAAATAAATTTCTAAGACTTAACAATTATTAACAAAAAAAAGCACAAAATTAACTAAACTAAAAAAAAAGTTCGTGCTCTACAATATACCGTCCTTAAAAGGAATTTTGTCCCGAAATTCTTTCTTCCAAATAACTCAGGGTATCTTTCTCCCATGTCTTCCTCCAGCTCCCATGTTTCTTCTCTTTATGTGCTATTCTTCCACAGGACCTTAACTAATGGAATCCTTTTGGATCTCAATTCCTTGATTCCCATTCAATGATACACTCTGGCTATTTATTGTAACTCAGGTCCTGCTTCAGCTGTAACGACTCATAACTCAGAACATGAGAGGGATTTGACACGTACTTATGCAACATTGAGATGTGAAAAATGTTATGTGTTTCGGCTAATGCTAGGGGCAGTGCTAAATAGTACACAACTTGCCCTACTCTGTCAAAAATCCCAAATGGACCTATAAATCTTTGGCTCAACTTCCCTTTCTTCCCAAAACGCATAACACCTTTCATCGGCGAGACTCTCTAGAGCACAAACTCACCCACTGTAAACTCGATGGCCTTCTCTTAAGTTCTACATAACTCTTTTGCCTACTTTTAGTGGTAAACATCCTTTGGCGAATTTTCTCTATAGCCTCGCTGGCTTCTCTAACTACCTCGGGGCCTAATATTAGCTTCTCCCCAACCTCATCCCAGTTCAAAGGACATTCTACACTTGTGCCCATAAAGCATCTCATAGGGAGGCATCCCGATAGTGGACTAATAACTATAGCTATAGGAGAACTCCATCAAGGGTAGATATCAACTCCAAGATTCTGAAAAGTCCAATGCAAGACATCTCAACATGTTCTCTAGAATATGCATAGTCCTTTCAGACTACCCATCGGTCTGAGGATGAAAATCGGTGCTAAACTTTAACCTTGTACCCATGGCTTTCTGTAATCCCTTCCAAAAGTTCGACGTGAATACTGACCCTCGATAAAAAATAATTGACTTTGGAACCCTATGATGTCTTACTATCTCGCTCACACACAACTATGCATACTGGTCCGCCGAGTAGGTTGTCCCAACTAGTAGAAAATGGGCGAACTTAGTGAGCCTATCCACTATTACCCAGGCAGAATCATGTTGTTTTGTGGTCCTACATAACCCTACCACAAAATCCATCGCTATGTATTCCATTTCCATTATGGAACATAAAGCGGTTGAAGTAGCCCTGCTGGCCTTTGGTGCTCTGCTTTGAGTTGCTAACATGTCAAACATCTGCCAACAAACTCAGCAACGCCTTTCTTCATCCCATACCACCAATACAACACCTTAAGGTCTTGGTACATCTTTGTCGACCTTGGATGTAAGGAATATGGGGTTATGTGTGCCTCCTTCATAATAATTTCCTTAATCTCATCAATGTTAGGTACACAGTTCCTATCCTTATATCGCAGAAATCCACCGTCAGACATAGTGATGTCGCCGCTACCACTTTTCTATACCAAAGCATCTTGCTTCAGTAGGGCTTCATCTACTTTCTACCCTTCTCTAACATGTTCCAATAGGGAGGACTGTAGAGTGAGGTTTATTAGGCCTCCTGTCACTAACTCAATACCGACTTTTATAATCTCTTTCAGCAAAGACATCTCTATCGTGCTAAAAGCTGAGACACTCCCATGTCCTCGCCTACTCAGGGAATCAGCCACAACATTGGCCTTGCATGGGCGATATAGAATCTTGCAATCATTGTCCTTCACCAACTCTAATCACCTCCGATGTCTCATATTCAACTCTTTCTGAGTAAAGAAGCATCTCAGACTTTTGTGATCGGTGTAAATTTCACACTTATCTTGATAAAGGGATGTCTCCATATTTTCAGTGCAAACACCACTGCTGCTAACCCAAGGCCATGGGTGGGATACCATTGCTCATAGTCCTTGAGCTGACTTGAAGCATAAGCTACCACCTTCCCATTTTGCATCAACACACAACCTAAACCTTTCTTTAATGCGTTGCAATACACCATGAATTTCCCACCCTCTGTGGGAAAACAAAGGGTAGGTGCAGAGATCAACTTATCCTTCATAGTATGAAAGCTTTCTTCACATTTCTCGGTCCATTTGAACCTCTGGTGTTTGCGGGTCAAGTTAGTCAAGGGTGTGGCAATCTTTGAAAAAACCTTCAACAAACTTTCGACAGTAACTCACTAACCTTAAGAAGCTTCGAACCTCTGAGGCATTATTTGGTTGGGGTCAGTCCCTAATGGCCTCGTTCTTTGCCGGATTAACTGCTATTCCATTCTTGGACACTATATACCCTAGGAAAGTCACTTGTTCCAACCAAAATTCACATTTAGAGAACTTAGCATATAGTTGATGCTTTCGTAGTCTAATTAGTGTCAACCTTAGGCACTCCTCGTGCTCTTCCTTAGTCTTCAAGCAGATAAGGATGTCACATATAAACACTACTACGAATTTATCCAAGTAGTCCTTAAATACTCTGTTCATCATGTCCATGAATGCCCCTGGGGAATTAGTGAGCCCAAAAGACATCACTAGAAACTCATACTGCCGGTAGTGATTTCTAAAAGCCGTCTTAAGAATATCTCCTTTCTCTACTGTCAGCTGATGGTATTCGAATCGCAGATCAATCATTGAGAACACTGTTGCCCCTTGCTGTTGATCAAACAAGTCATCTATCCTAAGAAAAGGATATTTGTTCTTAATTTTGCTTGTATTGAGTTCTCGGTAATTGATGCACATTCTCATGCTTCCATCTTTCTTCTTCACAAAGAAGACTGGTGCCCCTATGACGAATGACTAGGTCGTATGAACCCTTTATCCAACAATTCCTGTAGCTAGGTCTTGAGAGGCTCTGATTTTTTTTAGAGTTAGAAAATGAAAAGGAAGGATAGGGAAGTGGGGTATCTCAGTTTTGGGAGTGAAATGGGGAAATGGAAGGGTCTTGTTATGTGATTGTTTCTAGACTAACTAGGGGTAGGGTTTTGGTACTTTGCATGCATGGGTGACACCTCATGCATTTCCACAACCCCTATTGGCCGAACCTTACCCTCATTTAATTATTTATGTATATATATATATTAAACTATACGTCAAATAATGGCCAAACTAGCTATTAGTTAATTTTTACTAATATGCTAAATAGGCATTTTCATACATGAATTAATTTGAACATTTTGTGACCAAAAATAATATTTTTCACACTATTAAAAATAATTTTTCAATTAATCTCATATTGACCAAAATTCTCTTTAAGGGCAAAGCAAGCCTTTTTCACCCTTAAGCATAGTTGATTGGAATTAAAACCTCAGCCAATTTCTTAAAATTTATTGGCATAACAATAAATTCCCCAATTGTCTAAAATTATTATTATGCCATATTATTTTTTCTATTTAATCCAAGACTTTTCTCCCATTAGGGTTTACCCCTTGGTCCTAGACTAAATATTTTTCTTTACAAAAAGACTAGATCATTCACCAGATCATCACATCGGCTATAACAAATCACGAATTGTCTCAAATTCATATAATATTATTAAAGCTAATATTTCACAAAATCTTTCACCGCCCCGAACCGACTACTAACGTTTGTTCAAAATACGGGATGTCACAAAAAGATCGTTGATTTTTACTAAAACTGTCAAGGACACTTTATAGGCTGCGAGAGGTCATTTTTATTCCTTGTATGTGTTAATTTAATATATGTATATATGTATGATCCTAGTTGGTTGTAATAACCAAGGTTATTATTTTCTTATAAGTGCCTTAACTATGACTATAGGTTAGTTTTATTAGTATATTGTTATAACTTGAGTGGTGGAATTTTAAAGATTTTCTTTAAGTTTAATTATTTTAAGGTATGATTTCTATCACTTAGAAAATAAGTATAATTTAGATAATTATAATTATTTATGATTAGTATTAGATTTTAGCATATGATCAAGTTAATATATAGTTTCTATACAGATTTAAGAATTTATAAAATATGTACGAATGTTACTTGGAGATTTAAGTTGTGTTCATGTGTCATTAGTTTAAGCCTCAACCATTTGAATTACTAAGCTTGGTCGAAACTATGTATAGATTAAGCTATATGAATTTTTCCAAAAATGGTTTAACAAGGTGGCATGGAAAGCATGATGTGAGGAGTTAAGTTTTACTTGGTTGAGGACCAAGAGAGTCATAGGCGTGTAGAACATAAAAAATAGGCTAAAAATTGACTCATTTTGAATTTAAAGAACTAGGTGTCACTCTAAGCTTAAACTAAGTGACTAAGTTGATGATAAGTTGAAGCTGGTTGAAGTATTTGAAATTTAATATGGTGAGTCATAGGTGTGGAGACAATGTAGGAAGCAAGGCTTGGACCTTGACTCAATTTTGTTACACAAAAGGCTATGTGGCAATAAGAGAGGAGTTGTAGCATATGACTAGAAGAAGGAAAGGGGCTGACCAAAACTACCAAGGGGGAGGGAGATTCAAATTTTAAAATCTTTTTGAAAGATAGTGGAGAAAATTAAGGAAGGAAGTTGAGACCTAGAGCCTATAAATAGAGCATTAAAGCTCTACATTCTTCACACAATCAAAGCTACCAAACACTCTCTTATTTTCGAAATGTCTCTCTTAACAATCTTTACCATTTGTCCTCATTAATCCTCATATAGCTGAATACCATAAGCATACCAAGTTTGAAAATTAGTTGCTCGAGGATAGACATTTTTGTGGAGGCTTGGGATTTTGGAAGTTTTGATATTTCGTTCTAGGGTTAAGGTATGACTTTTATAAGGTTTAGAATTTTTGAAAGTTTAGTTATTATTATAATCTCTAATCTTAGAAATTTTATGTTATATATAAGATTTTGGGCGAGATCTATTAGCACAAGTAATCTCTTTTTCTTCTCTTATTCCACACTCAAGGTAATGAAAATTATGTACTTTTAGTTATGACATTTTGAGTGATTTGTATGACCCTCACATTTCAGGTACAAAGAGATAAGTGTTGCTGGACCTAAGGTGTTTAGAATTTGTATGACGAACCTAAGGGATGACCGGTAGGCTTGGTTGTCGAAACTTGTATGAGAGACCTAAGTGATGTCTGAGGCTTGATTGCCAACCCTCATCAACACTTATCTTTTCTTTTGTCTGTTTTGTTATTATGACCTATTTATGACCAATAGAATAGGTTTATAATTTAGAGTGTTATTATGACCTATGTATGAAAAATAGAATATGTTTATGATTTAGAGTGTTATTATGATCTATGTATGACCAATAGAATTTGTTTATGACTTAGAGTTTGATTATGACCTAGAATGTATTATGATCTTGTATGTTATTATAAATTAGTGTTGTTATGAAATCTTGTATGAACTTATGATATGATTTGTTATGACTATGTGATTGTGCTTGTATGTATTTTCCTTACTGGGCTTAGAAGCTCACTCCTTATGATATTATTGTGCAAACAATTGAGGTGAGAATGGCCGGTGGCGGTAGGACCTAAAATGCTTAGTGATTCATTCGTGAGGACCATGTACCCACTAGAATGATCAAGGGCCTACGATTTTGTTTATGAAGCATTTTCTTTTGAGTATTTTAATTTCTTGAAATTCGAATGTTGCTTAGTTAATTTTGTTAAAAAACTTATTTATTTTGTAAAAACAAGGGATCCCTTTGCTTTATGATATTTTCTTAAATAAAAGAGCAAAATTTATGTTTACCATTCAATGCTATGTTCTCGATAATATTATGAGAAATTAGGGTGCTACACTGGTATTAATATTGTCTTTAAAATCCCCTCCTGTTACATCCTGTTGTGTATTTTTCTATTTTTCTTATTTAATACCAACATAGATCCCATGGGGCCAACTAGAACTTTGGATGCGCGTGATCCCAAAGACTCGCCTAGGTCCCAAGGAAGGGCTCACGATGCACTAGATTAGAATAATGTCAATCAACAATGGCAATGCCATAGCCAGCAAAGGAGGCAACCAGTTTATGAACAATCCCTGCCTCCTTTATCTCATGGAAGTGAGAAGGTGCCCCTTAGACAGATTCACAAAAAATAATGCAACTAGTAGGGTAACTTTCTCTTGTTTGTTGATTGAGTTTCTCACAAGAAGGAGACTTTTTCTATGCCTTAACTTGCTTTGATTTTTATAATGAATCT
This sequence comes from Humulus lupulus, assembly GCF_963169125.1. NCBI lineage: Eukaryota > Viridiplantae > Streptophyta > Magnoliopsida > Rosales > Cannabaceae > Humulus > Humulus lupulus. Next base: position 120,696,679 of record NC_084794.1, read on the forward strand.
ATGAGTCTGTGGGAAATAGACTTCAACAAATGCCAAGGCTTGACGAGCTCACAATTTTCTAATTTCTTGTTTGTCATCAGCAAGTCATAGTTCTTTTTCTCCCTTGGGAGATTAGCCAGAATCCTAACGTGGATTTTCATCTCAGCATACCCTTTGGAGCATTTGTAGTGGTTTTAGAGAAAAATATAAGGAGAAGGGATTAAGGTTTGCTTACAAGAAAATCTAGTGTGAAAAGAAAACAAGCAAATATATACTTGCTCATTAAAATGCCATGAACTTCATAGGCATGCTGGCTGTTAAGAAGTATTTGTGTTTGTTAATATGAAAAATTCTTGAACAAAAGGAACAAAAAGGTGGAATAACCAAGTCAGGACGAGTATTCCGTGAGGATAACAGTTTAAACAAAAAAGGCCTTTCGAGGGTGAGTTGCGCAAGAGGCCCCTCACTAAGAGCACTAAACGCACGAGAGTGAGGCTTCCAAAGCACTTCCTGCATAAGGGAGTGGCATGTCTCCGATGTTAGGATTGGTTAAATTCATAGTTAAATTGGTTAGGCACAAAGAGGTGCAAAAACCATAACAATTTCACTAAAGTCAATATCAGTGGGTTGATTTTTTGTATAGGCATCCATAAATTATCCTTTTGTCTCCAAGGTGTTTCATTGGAGTATATAAGAGCACCCAAAAATTTTGGATGCATTTGGAAACGTTTTGGGGGTGAGTTTGTTGGGGGTGTTAAATTAGAGGTATTAGCATTGCGTCGCCTATGGGAGGCGATACATCGCTTGGGATACAAAATGCTAGACAGGCAATGCATCGCATGTGTGCAGGGGACGAATTGCCTGGGTGGTCCATACAGGACTGTACAGTTATGTAATTTTGGCTCCAGAACTTAGTTTAAAATGCTCTAATTGGTTGACACTAATGATTGTTCCTATACTATTTAAAAGGTTCATTTGAGACTTTAATGAACTGATCACTTTCCACTCTCTCTCTCTCTCTCTCTCTCTCTCTCTTTCTCTAAAACCCTCTCTCTCTCTCTCTAACTCACAAATATTACTAGTTTTCTCCAATATCTTCATCAAAAAAGCTTGACTTGCATGAAGATTAAGGTTTGTAAATCCCATTCTCATTTAATTTGTAGTAGCTTAAGAAATCTCTAAAAGGAGGCTAGGAATAGAGATTTTTGGACAACAAATTCAATTTGTGTCAAGTATTTTGTCATCTCCATTGATTCACATAAAATCATAGTCTTTATGATTTTATGTGACTAAGGGTTTTCTCTCAAAAGGTCCACTCTATCACTTGATCTTATTTGTGTTATTCATATGTGTTATTCCTTTATTGTGAACTAGGTTGTCTTGGGTTTTGTTTTATTTGAATTATAACATTCAAATTGTGTGATAAGCCATATCCCCAACAACAAAAAATCTCTATCCCCAAACCCTAGTTTTATATTTTAATATTGTTTATTTCTAAGATTCTTGTTCTAACCCAAACACTATGAATAAAAGTTCATCAATTTCAGCCCTCAAGTTCATGTCCCATGATCTAGTGAGACTAGATCGTTTTGATTGTTCTAACTTTGTTCGATGGCAAGATAAGATCAAGTTCCTTCTTACTATTATGATTGGTTAAAGACAAAGGATAAGCGTTGTCATACAAGCTGGGTAAAAAACACTTAGTAAATTTCACATAGTGAAAATGTGAAATTTGACTGTGTTGTAGGCATTAAAAAATTGTGTTTTTTGGTCCAAAATTATACATAGAGGTATTTAAGGATGCCCAAAATTTTTGGTAGCATTTGTAGAATTTGAGGTCCTTTTTGGGGCTTTGGGCAGAGAGGGATGTGTTGCATCGTCTCTTTGGAGGCAATGTATCGCCCAAATGTAAAGGGCCTTGAAAACCCCAGCAGGCGATGCAACACCTATAGGTAGTTGACGCATTGCCTGGCGTGTCTGTACGGATACGTAAATTAAGCTTCAAATGACGTGTTCAAAAGCTCTAATCCTTTTGGTTAGACTTAATGACGGTTCCTACACTATAATAGGGTTCAATTAGAGTTTTGAAATGCTTGATCACTCTCTCAAATATCTCTATAACTTCTCTCTCTCTCTCTCTATCTTTCAAGATCTTAAGTTTTCTCCAAGAAACTCATAAAAAAGTGTTTGAATTTGTAAGTTTAAAGGCTTGTTCAATCCCAATTCTTATTTCCTCTTAGAAAAGTTCAGCATCAAAGTGGTGTTCTGAAGGCAAGGGTTTGAAGCTCCAAGAAGACTCAAGAAGTTTTGGTCTACTACTAGGGTTTGCATCATCTAACTCAATCTTTTATGGTCTCTATCAATGATAATTTAGTGTAGATTCATAATATTTTGGTGTTGTAATCTCATTCTCCACCAACACTTACAACTTTGAAGGTTAATTATATACTTGATAAAGATTTGAAGACTTTGGGTGTTCCAAAAGATGATAATTCTCAATAAGTGATCAAGGAAAGAAAATAGTGTGAAGAAGATAAGCTCATGTGCCGATGCAACATTCTCAACTCTCTCACGGGTCGCCTCTATGATCTCTACACCAATACTACATAGACAAATGAAATTTGGGATACATTAGAGAAGAAATATAAAACTGAAGAAGAAGGAACAAAGAAATTATGTAATGACTCAACTAATTATAAGACCTTGGACCATTAGAACTACTATACATAGACACTATTCTTAAGAAAACATACATACGAAACATTCATAACTTTATTAAAAATTAAAGTAAAAGTTGAAATATATATAAATGCGGGGTATGGGATCCCATTTGTTTGAAAAATAAAACATAACTTAACTTAAATAAATTTGTTACAAAATCTAGTGCATAAAATACATAGAAAAAATAATTAAAAAGACTAAAACAATGTCGTCCTCGAAGCGTTCACGAAGTCCACCAAATCCATTCTTCCTCAATACACAATCCCAAGCTGCCAAGAATCTTTTTGCCGCCATAACTATTTTCCTGCACATATAAAAAAAATAAATGAATGAGCCTAATGCCTAGCAAGGAAAATCTACTAAAAGCATGAAACATAAACTATAAACATATAACATATGACTATAAAGACGTATACCATATAGGACTATACTATTAATGGCCATTATGACATGTGATAATCCATCTATGTCCCCTGTCTAATATCTGAGGTAGGTTAAATCACATGATAGCATATGATAACCCATCTAGGTACTCTGTCTAATATCTGAGGTAGGGTATATCATAAATATAAACATAAAAATGATAAACAGTAGGGCACTAAGCAACTATGAGCCCTAGATAAAACATAACATAACGTATTATAGCATAAACATATTATACATAAACATAACATATAACATATAGAAACTATCCTATTTTCCTTACCAATACCAAGATTTGAGAACAAGGACGGGATTTGTATCACTCCTAAAAACCAACAATGAGAAGGTGAGTATTTCTAAAAGAAGGAGATGTAAAAGAAATGAGTCTAAACCACCGAGAAGAAGAGCTTACCGACAAGAAACCTCAAGTTCAAAGAACTTAAATGCCTAACCAAGAATGGAAAAATATTGAGTTAGGATTTGAGTAAAGAAAACTATAAGAAACTAATAAATCATACAGAAATGAACTAGGAATAGGAATACCTTTGAACGCACTATAACCGAACTACACCTCGATATCAAAAAACACTACTAACCTTACTTCCCAAGGGTTTAATAAGCTTAAGATGATAAAGCTTATAACCCCAACCCAAGTGTTTAACACTCTAAAGTAAACCTAGCTCCTTGAAGGCTCTGAACTCAGCTTAAAGAATGAAAGAAATGGCTGGGTACTAGGTCCTATTTATAGAGTTCAAGAATGAAAAGATCTTTCTTTTAGCTTGAATAAAATAATGACTATTTAATCGAAAAACATTTGAATATTCGTTCAGCAGAGGCTTGAGATTCCATCAAAAAGATTCAAAGGCTTGCCAAGAAGTTATGGGTTGAATTGAGCTCGGTTTCAAAATCATTAAAAAATCTAGCCCTAGGACCAATATATCGCCCATGGTAGGCGATACATCGCTTGGGCCTATATTCCAAAGGCTCATCGAAGCGTTTGTGCGAAGTTAAGTGTTTTTCGTATTCCCCGAGTGGTTATATATCACCCCTAGAGCTATGATATATCGGCATACGTTGAAATATTATACACATAATTGCACTTTTTCAACTTAATTTGAATTGGGTAAACAACTTTGACTGAGTTCGAATACGATTTTAAAACTGCTGACAGGTTCTAGGGTTTTCAAATATTTTGCTTATAATACTATTCCTCAAAAATACTTAATTTCTCAATAAACATGCACACGACAAGTGTCATGATCTTATTGGTTTTGTCTAAACCTTATAGTATAATAAAATCATCTTTATAATCAGCTATATTAATCAAACCTTATGTTATAATTAATATTCTTAAACTATAGGTTAAACTTATAAAATCTACAAGTGTTGCTACGAGTGTTCAACTAAGTCCCGGATTGAACCAAAATCCACAGTAATAAACATACTATAACTATTACTAGCTATTACTACTACTACTAATACTATCTAACTAGCTAAGTAAAGTTTTGGGACTCTACAATTCTCCCCTACTTAAAAGAATTCGTCCCCGAAATTTACTTACCACACAGTTCTGGATACCGGGCTAACATGTCCTCCTCCAACTCCCACGTTGCCTCCCATTCAGAACTATTACTTCATAAGAGTTTGACTATCGGAATACTCTTGGACCGTAACTGCTTCATCCCTCTATCTAGGATGCTAACCGGTCGTTCCTCGTAACTCAAGTCTTTCTGGAGTGCTATAGTATCGTACTTGAGGACGTGAGATGGGTCTGGCGCATACTTTCGTAGCATCGAGATGTGGAACACATTGTGGCTATCTGCTAGATCTGGCAGTAGGACTAATCTATATGCAACTGCTCCCACTTTGTCCAATATCTCAAAAGGACCTATAAACCGGGGACTAAGCTTGCCTTTCTTCCCAAACTGCTTCACACCTTTCATAGGAGATATCTTTAGGAAGACTTGATCTCGGACTTTGAATTCCACATCACATTTCTTGGCATCTGCATAGCTTTTTTGACGGCTTTGAGCAGCGAGCATGCGTTTTCTAATCAACTCTACTGCTTCCCGAGCTTTTCTAACAGCTTCGAGACTGAGAAGTTGCCTTTCTCCTACCTCGCCCCAATGTAACGGCGATCGACACCTTCTTCCATAAAGTAACTCATAAGGTGTCATCCCGATCGTTGACTGGTAGCTATTGTTGTAAGAGAACTCTATATTAGCGGTAAGTACTTATTCCACGATCCTCCGAAATCAAGTACACAGGCGTGCAACATCTCAAATAGAATTTGTATGGTACGCTCGGACTAACTGTCAGTCTTAGGATGAAAAGTTGTACTAAGACTTAAATTAGTACCCATGGCTTGCTGTAAACTTCCCCAAAATCTCGATGTAAACACCGATCCTCTATCAGATACTATTGTCTTAGGGATTCCATGCAACCGTACTATCTCTTGGACATAGATGTTTGCGTATTGATTCACTGTGTATGAAGTCTTAACAGGCAGGAAATGAGCTGACTTGGTTAGTCTATCTATTACTACCCAAGTCGAATCATGCTGCTTATTCATTCGTGGAAAACATGTCACGAAATCCATGGCTATATCATCCCACTTCCATTCTGGTATGCTAAGCGGTTGCAATAAGCTAGTAGGTCGTTGATGTTATGCTTTCACTTGCTGGCATACTAAGCATTGAGACACAAATTCTGCTATGTCCTTCTTCATCCGTGGCCACCAATATATTGCATTGATGTCGTGAGTCATCTTGGTTGACCCTGGGTTAACTAAGTATGGGGTACTGTGCGCTTCTTCTAAAATGGTCATCTTAATCCTTTGATCATTTGGCACACATACCCGATCTTAATATCTCAATAACCCTTGACCTGATATTGAGAAATATGTGGTCTTGCCTTCTCGAACTGCATCCATATGTGCTATAAATGTGTCATCATGCCCTTGTCCAATCCTTATATCTTCTAATAGATTTGACTGGATAGACAAGTTAGCCAGCTTACCGATGACTACTTCTATTCCGACACTGATCAGCTCCTGCTGTAGCGGCTTTTCTATTCCGGCTAGTGCTGCTATACTTCCCTAACTCTTCCTACTTAGCGCATTAGCAACTACGTTTTCCTTCCCCGGGTGGTATAGGATTTCGCAGTCGTAATCCTTCACTAGCTCTAACCTCATGCGCTGCCTCATGTTGAGCTCCTTCTGAGTGAAGAAGTACTTTAAGCTTTTGTGGTCCGTATAAATCTCACACCATTCTCCATAAAGATAATGGCGCCAGATTTTCAATGCAAAGACCATCGCTGCCAACTCCATATCTTGAGTTGGATAGCATTGCTCACACTCCTTCAGCTGCCTTGAGGCGTAGGCTTTTAACTTGTCATTCTGCATCAGCACACAAACCAACCCTTGCTTCGACGCATCACAGTAGACTACAAACTTGTCGTTTGGTGTCAGTACACAGAGTACAGGTGCTGAGGACAGCTTATCCTTAAGAAACTGGAAGCTTTCTTCACACTTATCAGTACAGTTGAACCTTTGCTGCTTCCGGGTCAGGTTGGTGAGCGGAGTGGCTATCTTAGAAAAGCCCTCTAAAAACCTCCAATAATAACCTACTAATCCCAAAAAGCTTCTTACTTCTGATGCGTTCTTTGGTCTTTGCCAATCCTTCACAACCTCTACTTTTGATGGGTCTACTGTAACTTCGTCCTTGGATATAATGTGCCCGAGGAATGCTACTTGCGAAAGTCAAAACTCCCACTTCTTGAACATAGCGTAAAGTTGATGTTCCTTTAGTCGTAACAAGATCAACCTTAGGTGCTCCTCGTGAGCGACTTCGTCCTTTGAGTATACTAAGATGTCGTCGATGAACACTACGACGAATTTATCCAAGTAATCCTTAAAGACCCTATCCATTAAATCCATAAATGCGGCTGGAGTGTTGGTAAGACCAAACGACATAACTAAAAACTCATAATGCCCATAACGAGTTCTAAAGGTTGTCTTAGGAATATCCTCTCCCCGCACCTTGAGCTGATGGTACCCGGACCGTAAATCAATCTTTGAAATCACGGTCGCACCTCGGAGTTGATCAAAAAAATCGGCAATCGGGAGTAGCGGGTACTTATTCTTAATCATCACCTTATTCAGTTCATGGTAATCTATGCACATCTGCATGCTTCCATCCTTTTTCTTCACAAATAGAACCGGTGCTCCCCATGGCGAATGGCTCAGTCTAATGAAACCCAAGTCCAAGAGTTCTTTTAGCTACGTCTTTAACTCCTTGAGTTTTGTAGGTGCCATTCGGTATGGTGCCTTAGAGATAGGCTCGGTGCCTGGTACTAATTCAATCGTGAAGTCAATTTCCTGAGTCGGCAGCAACCCTGGTAAGTCATCAGGAAATACTTCTAGGAATTCTCTTACAATGCGGACGTCTCCAACCTTAAGTGGTGTATCCCTTACCACATCTGTGATGCTGGCTAAGAATGCTTGACATCCTTTTTCTATCATCCTTTGAGCTTTGAGAGATGATATTAGCAGTGTGCATAGTCCTGAAACTTGTCCTATGAAGCACAATCTCTGGTCGTCAGGAGTCTCGAACGTCACTTTCTTGCGCTTGCAGTCGACGGTTGCACCATGCCTTGCTAACCAATCCATGCCCAGTATCATGTTGAAGTCTTTGATCTCCAGTTCTATCAAGTTTCCATCTAGTTCTACGTCCTCAATCTTGATCGGTACGCTTCGTACTATCCGTGATGATAGAACTACTTTTCCTGAAGGCAACTCTGTTACAAACCTAGTTCTAAATCTTTCACAAGGTTTGTCTAGTTTTTCTATCATTCCTAACGAGATATACGAATGAGTGGCTCCTGAATCAAATAATACAGAACATATATTATTGAGGATATAAACCTAACCTGTGACCACTTTATTGATAGCATCAGCTTCTCCTTGGGTTAAGGAAAATACCTTGTTAGGAACCATCTTGTCTTCCTTTGTCCTGTCTTGCTTGAGCTGGGGACAGTCTCTCTTCTGATGTCCTTCCTGACCACATTTGAAGCATCCCTTGGTGTTTGCTCGGCATTCACTAGGATGTTTCTTCTGGCACTTAGCACATTGCGGGTATTCTACATAACCCGACCTATTACCTCCATTATTCATCCGTGCCCTTTTATCACTATCAGACTGTTTATTGTCAGGATGCCTTCTTTTTTGACCATTATTGTTGTTGTTGGATTGATTGCTATTGTTGTTGTGGTTGTTGTTCCGACTAGTTTGAGGTTGACTTTGCTGTTTAGGCTCAGGCTTACTGGCCTCCTCTTTACTAACATTAGCCTGAAGCCTTTCTACTTCTATTACCGTCTCTAGAACATCGGCATAGGTAGTATTTCCCGGGTTTGCTAGCTCAACCCCTAGCTCAATTTTTGATCGAAGTCCTCTAACAAACTTGGTCACCCTCAGAAAGTCAGTTGGAACCATTTCCGGTGAAAACTTAGCTAATCGTTCGAACTGCCAAGCATATTCTGCCACTAATAAACTCCCTTGCTTCAGACCAGCGAACTCTTCGACTCTTGAAGCGATGACAGCCGAATTATAGTACTTTTTGTGGAACAGCTCCACAAATTGGGTCCAAGTCATGGTGGCAACATCATGAGTTTGTTGAACTAGGTCCCACTATATTCTTGCATCTTTCTTAAGCAGACACGAAACACAGGATATGCGATATGCGTTGCCGAGATTCATGTGCATCGGGATTAACTCCACATTTCTGAGCCACTCTTCTGCCTCGAAGGGGTCTGTAGTCCTTTCAAAGTTCAAAGCGTGTTGTTTACGAAACCGCTCATAAACTGGCTCCATGTGCTGAGCTGGGTATGGCGCATAGTTCGCCATTCGCCATCCCCCATATGGACCAACTTGATGGGGTGTTGGGGCCATTTGCTGCGGCTGTGGTTGCGGCGGAGGCGAAGGCTGAGTCTGAGGCTGAGCCTGTTGTCGTTGTTGCTGTAGTAATTCCTCAACTTGCTATCGCAGTCTAGCAATTTCCGCAGTGTTGTCAACTGGCGGCAGCGCGTTGCGATTGGCAGTAGCATGTACTCCCCTTCTGCGAACCAGGGGGCTTCATTGCTCACAAGAACAGCATTGGAGGCATTTCCATTGGTGCGAGCAGATCTTTGGAGTGACATCTCAACAGAGTTCTAACAGTTGAGAAAAATATGTTAGAACTTTACCCTAATAGGCTCTAAGGCAAAAACTTAATCTAAACAAACATAACTCGGACCTATTAATTATGATTTCTTATGGAAATTATATAAGCCTCCTTTATTATTAGAGTGGGTTGCTATACTTAGAAAAATAAGCTATCTTTATAATTTTCTAAGTATGTTTCTAATTATCCTATATGACTAAATTCTCAGGCTCGGAACTCATCTTTGTTCCAAAGTTAACCATATTGAGGAAGGGTTGGGATCAGTAAAATCGTTCCCACTACTATGGCCCCCTAACTCTCAATATAGAGAACCCGGTTCATTGATTTGTATCCACCCTCACCGAACTTAGTCATTATTTATTAGATTTATTATTTATTATGATTGCAAAAGGAAATCAAACTCAAACATGTTAACAAAATAACAATGATATTAATTTGGAAAAAAAAAGTTTTCACTATTTACAATCATAAATGTGAATAAATAAAATAAACAAGACTAATCTATTCTAAAAATTGGGATCTTCTACATCTGATCCTTCATCTAACATATCACCATCTATTTCTTCATAGTTATCATTTTCTTGTGCATCAAAATTCCCTCGAGTAAGATTCATAAAAATTCTATGTTTTTGCTCATTTGTAAATTGAAATTCCATTTTTGAAGTGAACCTAAGTATGATAAAATAATATCTCATAGCTTCCGGTAATTCATCTTCGTTATCTATAGTCTCCCATATTTCTTCTAAGGTTGCAATTACAAAAGGATAATCTTTAAATAATCTAATCACTAAAATATATTGCTCCGCATCTCTCAGCATGATTTGCTTAGATTCTTGGAGGTGTACTATCTCATTGTTGAACAAAAGATATCTTCGAGTGATTCTTTCTAGCACTCCTACGGTGTTTCTCGGTTCTCTAATTCTTTTTAAGGCCTTAATGGCTCAGATATCCTAATAAGTTAATGCTCCATTCATTCTTAACTGAAAACATAAAGGCTAAAATCGTTAGCTATACACATAAACATAATAACTACAACATAAACACTTACTTGGCGGTTATATTCGGAGCTTGAGTGTGTGTATATGGGAGAACTGCGAATGAACCGTTTGCTCTGATACGAACTCTAATGACCCAACTAATTCTAAGACATTGGACCATTAGAACTACTATACATAGACACTATTCTTAAGAAAACATACATATGAAACATTCATAACTTTATTAAAAATTAACGTAAAAGTTGAAATATATATAAATGCGGGGTATGGGATCCCATTTGTTTGAAAAATAAAAAATGACTTTAACTTAAATAAATTTGGTACAAAATCAAGTGTGGAAAATACATAGAAAACATAATTAAAAAGACTGAAACAACGTCGTCCTCGAATCGTTCACGTAGTCCACCGAATCCATTCTTCCTCAATACACAATCCCAAGCTGCCAAGAATCTTTCCACCGCTATAACTATTTTCCTGCACATATAAAAAAAATAAAGGAATGAGCCTAATTCCCAGCAAGGAAAATCTACTAAAAGCATGAAACATAAACTATAAACATATAACATATGACTATAATGACGTATACCATATAGGACTATACTATTAATGGCCATTATGACATGTGATAAACCATCTATGTCCCCCGTCTAATATTTGAGGTAGGTTAGATCACATGATAGCATATGATAACTCATCTTGGCCCCCTGTCTAATATCTGAGGTAGGGTATATCATAAATATAAACATAAAAATGATAAACAGTAGGGCACTAAGCAACTATGAGCCCTAGATAAAACATAACATAACGTATTATAGCATAAACATATTATACATAAACATAACATATAACATATAGAAACTATCCTATTTTCCTTACCAATATCAGGATTTGAGAACAAGGATGGGATTTGTATCACTCCTAAAAACCAACAATGAGAAGGTGAGTGTTTCTAAAAGAAGGAGATGTAAAAGAAATGAGTTTAAACCACCGAGAAGAAGAGCTTACCGACAAGAAACCTCAAGTTCAAAGAACTTAAATGCCTAACCAAGAATGGAAAAATATTGAGTTAGGATTTGAGTAAAGAAAACTATAAGAAACTAATAAAACATACAGAAATGAACTAGGAATAGGAATACTTTTGAACGCACTATAACCGAACTACACCTCGATATCGAAAAACACTATTAACCTTACTTCCCAAGTGTTTAATAAGCATTAGATGATAAAGCTTATAACCCCAACCTAAGTGTTTAACACTCTAAAGTAAACCTAGATGCTTGAAGGCTCTGAACTTAGCTTGAAGAATGAAAGAAATGGTTGGGTACTAGGTCCTATTTATAGAGTTCAAGAATGAAAAGATCTTTCTTTTAGCTTGAATAAAATAATGACTATTTAATTGAAAAACATTTGAATATTCATTCAATAGAGGCTTCAGACTCGATCAAAAAGATTCAGAGGCTTGCCAAGAGGTTATGGGTTGAATTGAGCTCAGTTTCAAAATCATTCAAAAATCTAGCCCTAGGGCCGATATATCGCCCATGGTAGGTGATATATCGCCTGGGCTTATATTCTCGAGGCTCTTCGAAGCGTTCGTGCGAAGTTACGTATTTTTCCTATTCCCCGAGTGGTGATATATCGGCATACGTTGAAATATTATACACATAATTGCACTTTTCAGCTTAATTTGAATTAGGTAAACAACTTTGACTGAGTTCTAATACGATTTTAAAGCTGCTGACAGGTTCTAGGGTTTTCAAATTTTTCTCTTATAAAATTATTCCTCAAATATACTTAATTTCTCAATAAACATGCACACGACAAGTGTCATGATCTTATTGGTTCTGTCTAAACCTTATAGTATAATAAATATCATCTTTATAATTAGCTATATTAATCAAACCATATATTATAATTAATATTCTTAAACTATAGGTTAAACTTATAAAATCTACAATTGTTGCTACGAGTGTTCAATTAAGTCCCGGCTTGAACCAAAATCCACAGTAATAAACATACTATAACTACTACTAGCTATTACTACTACTAATACTATCTAACTAGCTAAGTAAAGTTCTGGGACTCTACAAATTCCTTATAAGTCAATATGTGGAATTTAATTTTTTTGATGGAAAACTTTACTTCTTCAAGTACATGAATTGCAAGTTATTGTTAATATGTTTTCTACTTTTAAGATAACCATGTCGGAGTCCTTTATTGTTGGTGGAATAATAGCCAAGTTGTAACGCCCTACTAATCAAAGACCATTACACTGTGTGTTTAAAAAAGTGCTTAACTGTTAAGCGAGTCATTTGGACTCAAAAGTGTAATTAAGATTAAATATGGTTTAGATACTAAAATTTTTGGTCAATGGAACTTCAACTTTTCATTAATAGATTTGAATATATACAAAGGATCCTGATGGTTTTAAACAAAATACAACTATATTAAAAAGTTACAAAAATATCCGACCTAAGCAGCAAAGTTTGACTAACATCCTAGGTTCCTCACAAAATATCTCGATTGTGCTAGCTGAGCAGGCTAAGTATGTACACCTTGCCCCTAGATCTCTCCAACTCATGGCTGGTCTAGTTTCCCCTTGCCTTTACCTACACCACAAAGCACTCGTGAGCCAAGGCCCGGGAAGAAAACCCAGCCAGATATAATAGGTATTCAAATAGGCCTTAACATCAAATACATAATTCACCGATCATACACATATTCAAATTTACTTTTCAATAAGTATAACGGCCCATGCCAAATAGATGCATATCGCACCCCTGTAGTGGCCATGCCATACGACCTACATTCCACATGTTTATTGCCAATCACGACCCCCTAGTTGATCAATCACAAACAATTACATACAATTTCAAACAATTACATACAATTTCAAACAGTTACAAACAACAGATGCAACCTATTCAGTCATAGAGTAAAACATTCAACTCTAAATAGATTTAAGGCACAGTTATAACCATGTTCAATAGTTAGGGACGATGTCCTACTCTTGGTATATGTTCCAGTTTTCTTACCTAGAGTCTTGCGCGGAAGGTGAAATGACCCTGAATGTGATCCTTTTCCCGAGCCTCACAAAAACCCTAGTCACAACATAAGTGGTATATTTATCAGGAACTATATTTGATAATGGGCTCAAAGACTAAGCCCTAGCACTCGGGACCTCTGATTATGCCAAACCGGGTTATGGAATCGTCCACCGAACCAAACTCCCAATACCCTAAAAAAATACCTTAAAACAACATTGGCGCCACTACACCCCCCCTTAAGGTTTGCTTCTCCAAAAAAGTTTGAGAGGCCTCCCTAAAAAAATTGGATATTAGCACTGTAGTGCCCTTCTACATGGGTCGGACGCCACAAATGTCCGAGAGCAAACTCTCTCTCTCGAAGAAACGCATGCGCCCTGCAGTGCTCACCCACAGGCGCTACGGCACCACCGCGAAAAACCCAAAATCTATATTTTTCCCCTACAATCTTAGTCCCAAAACTCGACCCAAGACAATAACACAAAATTAAACCTCCAAATAATTAAAAACAACTCATATACTACCTTAAGGAACCAGTAAAAGTCCAATTACATACAAAAATCCCAACTTACAATCTTTGAGTTCTAACTCCAACTATGCCAATAAAAATCGAAATTATAAGCTTAATTTCGATCAAGGTCTGGTTTCTCAATCAAAATTCCAACTCAATCCAACATCTTAACATGTTTCAACACCAAAACAAGCCATCTAAGAAACCTAGGACCCAAAATTACGAAATAAAGTCTAAAATCCTTCAAGAACATGAATAACACTAAGAAGAGTTTGAGAAATTCTTACCTCAGTTGCACAAACTCGAAATCTCTATGGAGAAGATTGGGTATTCAACTGCAACTCTCACTTCCCAAGCCCTTGTTTCTCCTCCCAATTCTCCAAATGCATGTGTTAATTCCAAGTTTAGCAATTGTCTTCAAAACCTCTTCAAGAAGGAAACATAGGAGAATGATAGAGTATATATATTAACCACCAAGAAACTCTCAGCATATTGGCTCTTTGTTTAGTCCAATGGTCAAAAAGACAATTTTGCCCCTAACTTGACTTAACCTCAAAACTAAGCATATGGGTATTTGGTCATTTAGCCTAAATTCCTACTAAACCTCAAATTTCACCATAAATTCCAAATTTAACCCACTAATCTACTACACCCAAATATTTCCCAAAATAATTTCATTTACCAATACGTCCCAAAAAATTTAAAATTCCCAAAATACCCCTAAGCTCTACCCGAGCCGAGCATTTATCCTTGTTGTGACTTTTTCACTAAAATTGCTTGAAAGGATCCACTCGTGCCGACTAACACAAATATATCCACATATTAATTTGGTCTTAAACATATGGTAAAAAACACAAATATACCCTCCACGGGTCAAAATTACGAAAATACCCATTTTTCTCAAAAGCCGGTCTTTAAACACATTTAATACACATTATCATGCATACTGAACCATATAATCATATAAATAAATTAATTAACACATAATTACCCCACGTTCCCTCCCAACATGCTAATCAACACACTTAATTCTATTAGAAGGTTCATGATGTTACAACTATCCTCTCCTAATAGAAATTTAATCCTCGAAACTTACCAGAACAGCTCGGGATACTGATCCCGCATATTCGACTCTAGCTCTCAAGTTGCTTCTTCCACCTTGCAGTTCCTCCACAACACCTTGAATAAAGGAATTGTCTTGTTCCGCAAGACTTTGTCCTTCTTATCAAGAATCAAAATCGGCTGGTATTCATAGGACAAATTTATCTGTAACTCCTGATCCTGATAACTCAGTACATGTGTCGTATCTGATACATACTTTTGAAGCATTGACATGTGGAACACATCATGAACTCCCGACAGAGCTGAGGGCAAAGCCAATATGTAAGCTATCTTCCTAATCCTTTCCAAGATCTCAAAAGGTCCTACAAACCTAGGCTCAACTTGCCTTTCTTCCCAAACCGTTTTACTCATTTCAATGGTGAAACTCAAAGAAAAATGTAGTCATGGACTTGGAACTCCACATTCCTACAATTGGGATTATCGTAGCATTTCTGTCTACTCTGCGAGGCTAGCATTCGAGCTCGAATTTTCTCAATAGTCTCACTGGTCCTCTGAACTGCCTTAGGGCCAATATATTTCCTTTCTCCCATTTCACCCCAATGAATAGGCCATCTACGCTTCCTACCATACAACATCTCATAAGGAGCCACTCCGATCATTGACTCGTAACTATTATTGTAGGAAAACTCAATTAGAGGGAGATACTTACTCCAGGATCCCTCAAAATCAAATACACATGCCAGAAGCATGTCCTCTAGTACTTGAACTATCCTCTTAGATTGCCCATCCATCTGAGGATGATACATGGTGCTGAACTATAACTGTGTCCCCATAGCATTCTGTAGGCCTCCCCAGAACTTGGAAGTGAAGGTGGGGTCTCGATCCGATATTATAGACTTCAAAACCACATGGAGACATACAATCTCCATCACATACAACTCAGTGTACTAATCCACGGTGTAATTTTTTCTCATAGGCAGAAAGTGAGATGACTTTGTATATCTATCTTGATCACCCATACCGAGTCATGTGGACACACTGTCCTAGTCAGCCCAACTACAAAATCCATGGTGATATCTTCCCATTTCCATCCATAGATACTCAAAGGCTATAGCAATCCAGCTGGCCTCTGGTGTTCAGTCTTCACCTATTGACAAGTTAATGTTAGGATTAATGCCTTAAAAGCATGTAAGGACATTTTATTGATTTAAATAAAAGTACAATTTTATTATATTTGAATGTTATATTTATACAATATTGTCAAGAAAATTCCTTATTCATTCATGATAATATGATTTTGTATTAGTACGAGAGAATTAAGATCATATATAATGAATAAAATAGTTAGTAACATATTAAAGTAAAGAATCTTTAATAAATGGTTACTAGTACAATTTACTAAGCATATGGGATGCAAGTGATCTAGATTCGGATTGCTGATGTGGATAGACATCTTAGTAAAGGTGATGTATATAATAGAGATTATATATGACAGGACCAATGAGAATTAATTATCTTTATAAACTTACATTTGACATAAGGATTTAGTTCTTATCATAATAGATGATCATTTGTAGATCACCTTAAATCTTGAGTATTCACGAACTCCTGATTATGTTTACTGAATCTCTTGATTCACTCATTAAGGTTTCTTAGTATAATGAGGGCAATGACTTTTGTTTTGGAGATTCAATATCATGAACGACTGGGAACATGATGTACAATAATGGAATCCATACTTTCCTAACAGAACGAATATTGGTTCCCTTAAGGGTTAATTTTATAACTAAATAGTTATGGAGCTCAAATCTATAATTTGATTATAGATTAATTATTCGCTAGTGAATTAATGATACTTAAGGATCAAGAGGAAATTAGAATGGTAAAATGGTAATCTTGTCCAACTCTAATTAATGAACTAATAAATGGAGGGTAGAACTACATTTATTGATTATATCAATGGACTACAAGAGAAAACTCTATAATATAATTCTATAAATACTTAGAGTGGAATTCAATATTAATAGTGGAATAATCATGAAATTAATAAATAAGACTATTAGATTAAAGAGTTTAATCAATAAGCTGTTTTATTGTGTAAAACGCGCCTAATTCTATTCTTTTATAAAAACGTCGCTGAACTCACACATATTAGAAAAATACAATTTTAAGGAAAAGCTCACTGGGGCCTTGATAAAACATGCAAATTGGGCCCAATAGTTCAAAAAATAAAATAATTTGTCTTTATGCAATATTTAGAAATGAAATAAAGTTGTAAGTCCCACCGACATAATTGAAATAAACATCATAACATAAGTTCTTTTATTCTCGGTGCTCAACTTGATCATTATTCGTTCATAGGGCACCCCACGCCATACATACTCAGACGTCAGAACTCCCTACATCATTGCGTGTGCCAAGGAGGAACCCTATTGTTTACCTGAAAGGGGGGGAAAATAAGGAGGTGAGCTAAAGGACCAGTAAGGAAGTACAACAAAAACAACAATATCAAAGAAAATACAAGAGAAGCATATTCATATCGTAAACTCAAGGAAAAACATATCCTCATCATACTCATAAATCATAATCATAATCGTAATCATCGTCATACATCATAATCATACTCTTTGTGATCATGGCACCTCTATTTTCCATGTCATATCTTGAGGTAACCAGCAAAAGCATAAATTGGTAAAACCTCCTCTATGAGGTAAACAGGATCTCAAAACCTCGAATAACCTCAGTGCGTCCGCCCTTTGAGTTACGACATATCCTTAGTATAATATATGCTTTCAATAACACTTTATTTCTTGCAACATAAAAAATCATGTCTTTCATAACATAATTCATAGAACATTCTAACTAACTTCCTTAACTCAGATCCACGCAACAGTAAAGTGTGAGTGCGTCACAACGATCCTATAATCATAATCAAACGTTCATCTTTAAAATCACGTAAGAATACACATACCCAACATACATACCCCACATGTGCATGGGCCATGCACACGTGGCACAAGTTGCACTACAACTCTAATCACTAACAACGTCTCACAAAATCATAAAGAATAATGACAATCCTACCATTCAACCCTTCATGGTTACAAAACAAAACTCATATGTTTGAATAATTTGCGTATGTTTGAACGTAAAAATACACTTGCATGTAACATGCATACATGAGAGTGTTCTTAAAATTAACGTTCAAGTTGATAATTCTACTTGTTCATTTATAGCCATTTTCTTAAAAAATCTGCAAGTATAAAATAATTTGTCACTTAAATTATTACTTCATTATTCCTTTAAATCACATATTTGTCATTCATAAACTTTATTACAAATGTTTAATTTACTAAAATAATTCATTAGCTTTAATTTTTCATAAAATAATAATCCCATTTATTATTAAATAACAATTGAAATCATTTGACAAAATTTGTAGTTACTTAAAGTTATTAAATAAATTCTTTGATCACCTCTAGAAATAATTTTCATCAATTATTTTTTATATAAATAAAAAAAAATACTACTTACGTATAATTGAGAAAATACATATTTAAAGTGTGGAAAAATCACATTTATCATATACATAGCTTAAGTTTTACTTTATTTGAACACATGCTTTACTTATTTTATTTAAAAGACATTTTCTCTAAATAAACCAAAAATTTCAGCAAGCTCTTTATTAATTAAAATCACATAATTGCACTAAAACCATATTTTCTTTCACAAAACATAAGAAAAAAAACTACATTATTATAAATGAGATAATACAAATTTAAAATGTAGAAAAAAACATTTTCCATGTATAAAATCTTAGACTAAAATTATTTGAGTGTATACTTTATATCTTTTATATTAAAGCGACTTTATTCCAAGAAACCCAAAATTTTCAGCAAACATTTTGTTACATTAATTTTAATAATCCACTTTGTAAGCAAATAAAAAAAATAGTTTCTTTCACAAAATTTACAAAAAAAAAAATCTGCATGCATTTATTTGAAGGAAAAATTCATAATCACATATGCAACTTACCAATTTTCTTGTCTTTGTTCTTAAAGTGTGAATTATAAACATGTCTGGTCCTCTTAAAAAAATTATTTATAAATTTCCATAACATGTATAATAAAATCAGCAAGCATAACATTAAAACACATGCTCATATGCACCTCAAACCACATCTAAGCATGCAAAACCAACAATCATAAATCAAACAAGTCTAGACCACAATATACAGCCATGGTCGAAACCCTTATCATGGCTTTAGCATCTAATTTTGCAACTTTTATCATAAGACACCATCATTTCTAAACACCATAATGAGCCAATATTAATCTTTCAAAAATAAAATCAAAACTCTTATAGATTCAAATAAAACCCTAATATGCTTCTATTTACAAAATATTAAAAACAGAAAACATCAATACTAGCGTTATACAAAAGAACCCTAGAATAGGCTCAACTAAAATCACCTCTTCAAACTCCTAAACAAGATGATATAAAACCAATTAGAACACCATATGCATTATCTAGACATAGAGAAAACAAAAATCAATAAACCACTCATAAACATACAGTAAACCCTAACAATTTCTAATACAATACTTCACATAGGTGAGGCCCCAAAATCAAATAAAATCCAAGACAATTCTCTTCCTCACCTTAACCACACCTAATGCCGAACTTAATGTCATTTATCCCCGTTTGGTTGCCAATCTTCAACACCCTATCATGATCACCAAATAAGTAGACAAACCAAGACCAACTCTTATAAAAATAGATAAGGGAAAAATATCCTTACCCTTGTGTGTGTAGGCCGAACCCTAGCCTTACCTCCTCTAAGTTCTTGCAACAAAACGAAACCTATCATCTCCATGCATTTTTCCTTGCTCAGAATCAAGAAGAAGAGGAAAGAAATAATGCTATGAACCTTAAACTCATACCTTAGGATCCCAAGCCTTGGCCTTGTCTTCTTTCTCTTCTCCTCTCTTCCTCCTTCGCGTTTTCTTCTCTCTCTCTCTCTCTAAAAGTGTCGGCAGCCACCGAGAGCTTTCAAGCTCTCATCCTCCCCATATAAAGCCTCTTATGACCGAACCCTAGAGCTAGGAAAGGAAAAGGAAATTCCCAATTTTAATATCCCCTTTACTTTGCCAATTAATTAACAAAATTTTTCTCATAAATCAAATGGTAGACTTTCCCCATTTCCCCTGTTCCTTACTTAAGTCTACTTCTCCCAAAATAGAAACAAGTCAATCATTGTTTCTCCACTAGTCTCACATGCCACTCTCCTTATTTCTTTCTTTTTCTTTTTTCTTTTTAATTACGTAAATAAATAATATAAAAATAATAATGCATGGGAAAAATTATTACATTATCACCATGCAACCATGCACATGCACACACACAAGTGCTCAAGTGCATCTCTACTAACCATGCACCTTATTGCACCCAACCAAAACTCAAGAAAGCTCTTAAAAAATAAAATAACTAGATAAAACAATTAACAAAATTAAATTGACATAATTTTTACCAAACAATTCAAATAATTAAAACTAATTTCCTAACACTTAACAAGTTATAATAAAGTAAAGCACAAAATTACTTAAAAAAATATTGGGCGTGCTACATATTGGAGCTTCGCATTATAGGTCCATGGTCCCCAGATCACATGTGTCCTACACTGTCAAAGGTAAGGATGTCAAAAGAAAGATTTGTAGAGAGAAGGACTAAATTACAAAGGAATTAATTTTCCAGGGCAAGGAATAATTATGTGATAGTTATGGGCAATTGATTAATTGTGCATTAATTAATTAAAATAAATATTAATCATGTTTGGATTTATATAAGAGATATTAATAATTATCCTATTTATAATAAGATATTTATTTATTTGTTTATTTCAAACTGATATTTAAGATAAAGTTAATTTTGAATTGACTGATATTTATTTTGGGATAAATATATTATCTTAAATATTAATTAAACAAACAAATGAGAAAATTAGGGATAACTCTAATAGTGTAACACAACACACTCACTATGTAGTGAGTGTGTGGCGCCACTAAGGGATAGCAATATCCCTGAGGTTTTGAATTTCAATTTTATTTATTTATTTAATTTTTCTTTTTAAATATGATTTACATTAAATAACTAAATAGGTTATAACTGATCAGTTTTATTTTAAATAAAATAAAGATTAATTAATTAAGTTAATTACCTTTATAACTTTCAGGAAGAAGATTATTAAGAGAAAAAAAGCTTTTTGACTGTCACACACTCTCTCAGAATGTCGACAAAGCATGTGTACATAAATATTTCAAAGGAAAAGTTGTGATTTTCCTAGTTCTTTACATGGATGAAATTCTCCTCACTGGCAACGATGTAGAGACACTGTAAAAAGTAAAGAAATGGTTAGCGAAAAAGTTCCAAATGAAAGATTCGGGCGAGGCGAGCTATGTTCTGGGAATCCAAATCCTAAGGGATAGGAAGAACAAGCTCTTGGAACTTTTCAAGCTAATTATATAGATATGGTGCTTGAAAGGTTCTCTATGGAGAATTCCAAGAAAGGTCAGTTACCGACCAGACGTTAAATTAATCTTTCCAAAGTGCAATATCCAAAGATACCTCAGGAGGAAGAGGACATGAGAAAGTATCCCTATGCTTCAGCAGTTGGGAGTCTTATGTATGCTATATTGTGTACCTCGACATATGATGTACAGTAGGGATTGTGAGTTGTTATCGATCAAATCCTGGTTTGGAACACTGGATTTCAGTAAAGCACATTCTCAAGTATCTTAGGAGAATGAGAGATTATATGCTTGTATATTCAGGAGATGAGTTAAACCTTACTGAACACTGGTTCTGATTTCCAATCAGACAAAGATAGACGTAAGTTGATGTCTGGGTCAATCTTCACTCTTGGTGGAGGAACTATAGTCTGGAGAAGTATTAAACAATCTAGTATTGCAGATTCAGCCATGGAAGTCGAGTATACAGCTGCTGATGAAGCAACTAAGGGGGCGGTTTGGTTGAGGATAAAACTGATATTTTATGATAAAGTTTATTTTGAATTAACTAATATTTATTTTTGGATAAATATTGTATCTTAAATATTAATTAAACAAGAAAATGAGAAAATTAACAAACAAATGAAAAAATTAAGGATAACCCGAGTGTGTGGTGCCACTCAGGGATAGCAATATCCCTGAGATTTTGAATTTCAAATTTATTTATTTATTTAATTTTTGTTTTTAAATATAATTTACATCAAATAATTAAATAGGTTATAACTTATCAGTTTTATTTTAAATAAAATAAAGATTAATTAATTAAGTTAATTACCTTTATAACTTTCAGGAAGAAGATTTTTAAGAGAAAAAAATATTTTTTGTCTGTCACACTCTCTCAGAAATAGAAAGTGATAGATTTTCTTTTAAACCCTAAAATACATTCTCAACATCTTCTCTCTTTTCAAACCTCTCTAGATCTCATATGATGAGTACATCTAGAGAGTTCTAAATCAACCTTTTTAATCATATGTGCCCACACACGTTCTTGTGTGTTTGAGGATTGGTCTTGAAGACCAAGGTGTGAGTTTTCAAAATAAGGATAGGAAGATAATTGATTTAGACAAAAGATTTGTGGACTCTTGATAGGCTACAAGAGATAATCTCTAATCTATTTTTGTTTGATTTAATATATCTGTATATGTATGATCTTGGTTGATATTAATTTTTTTTTTAAATGATCCATTCCCCTACGTATCTTGTTTTATCATATTTAATACAAACAATTAGGCACTTGCCATATACTCAACTACATCTTTCTTCATCCCTTGCTACAAATACAAAGATTTCAGATCCTAATACATCTTTGTGGTGCGTGGATGCAGTGAGTATGGAGTGGTAAGAGACTCGTCCATAATCTCTCGCCTACACCAAAATCCATCAGAACACAAATCCGATCATTGTACATAATTAAACCCATCTCAGAAATTGTAAAGTCCTTAGCCACTCCAACTAGGACGTCTTATCTGTGCTTCACCAATTAGGAATTTCCCATCCGAGCCTCCTTTATCCTCTCCAGGAGTGTAGACTGTAAAGTCCTTAGCCACTCAAATTATTTATGGTTAATAAATTAATTATTTTGTTTAAGTTTTCTTATTTTGTGGGATATTTTCTAAACTTTACAATCAAGTTTATATTTAATTAATTTAATTTTTTCTAATAATTCTTGTATTTAATTAATTATTTTTAAATGGATAAATGCCTAATTATTTTTGGTTAGTTGAGATTTATTTATTTTTGGCAATATTTTTTATTTTGGAAATAAATATCATAAATGAGTAACATGTCATATAAATTAAAATGTTAGGCCCATCCAATTGTTAACATGTCATGCATCATTATTAAGTTATTTTCTACATTTGGGCTTTAAATATAAGTATAATGATGGCCGAATTTTGTTTCCAAAAATGTGGAAAAAACTCAAATAAGACTATACATAAAATATTAGGTTTTATTTGGGCCCAATTGAAAGTAAACAGTTTAAATTCCTCTCTTGTGGGTAGTTCCACTTGTGAAGACCCATTTTCTTTGGATTACTAGACTGGCCCAAATCAATTGAATAACAATTAATAAAACGAAGGTTCAAATTCTTGTCTTTTTGGGGTTTTGTGTGGAAGTTAGGGAACCTTAGTAGTAGGAACGACATACTGAACCCATCTCTCCTTCATGCAAGCTCAAATTGATAAGGCCCATTTACCTAAGTTGGATTTAATTGTATTTGGTTAATCTTTATAGTTGGACCTAATAATTGATTATAAAAAAATTAATTATAATTTTTGGATTAATTTTCAATGGTAATTTTAGAATTAATAGGATTCTAAACAATGATTTATTGATTATTTTAATAATTTTGCAAACCTAAGTTGGTAATTTTCATAAGTATAAAATACTAAAAGATTTAATAATGAGTATTTAAAATCAAAATTCGATCTCCACCATTGATTTAACAATGTTAGAGTTTAGTGGGGCCTAGTGGCGCTTAGATTTCGTCTCCATACAAAATGTTTGATCCGACTCTTAACATGGTTGAATTTCTTAAGACAAATGGTTATAGATGTACTTTCTATAGACTCGTCCGTACAGTGACTATCATAATTAAGTCTATGATAATCAAAACTGTGGATCAAACTCATAAAGTAAGAAATAATTTGTTTTCGTTACTTTAATCGAATGGATAGGCAATTAATAAAATTATAGGACGTTTTATTAATTGAGATGTTTCTCTATTTGACTTAGTGAATGCTTCTAATTCTCGCCTACCGGGACACATAGGTTCATGTCTAGTTGAAATACCTAAGAAATAGAAAGATAAGTGTTTTTAGTTTTTACTTATCTATGAGCATTGTTAGTATATTGTGCTATTTCTAAAACTCATATGAATGACTGTTTGTCGAACAATGCGTTGATTTCTAAATTATTGATAATTGTAGCTCTATGCCCTCCAACCCCATTATCTCATTTTTGTCCAAGGAGTTGCTAACTGGCAAGAACTTCATGAAATGGAAGTCTAATATGAACATAGTGTTGATTGCCGACAACTCAAAATTTGTGATGACTGAAAACGAACATGACTTTCCTAGAAAAAACGCCACGAAGGCCATGACGGAAAAGTATGACCCTTGGACTGCTACCAATAACAAGGCCAAGGCGTACACACTCGCCAGCAAGTCAGAAATGCTAAGGACTAAGATGGAGGATGTTGAAATTGCTTACGACATCATGGAGCAACTCTAAGAAATGTTTGGGTACAAGTCGACACAAGCTAGTTTCGAGGCTACCAAGAAGTATGTGTACTGTAGGGTGGCACCTGGCCAACATGTTCGTGATCATTTCATGAAGATGGTGAACTACTTCCAAAAAGCTAAACTGAATGGAGCAATAGTAGATGAGAAGACTCAAGTAAGAATCATTCTCAATAGCCTTGCACCCAGTTTATAATGTTCACCTCGAACTATTTCCTTGACAAGCATGACAATGGAATGACTCAATTGTTGAATGAGCTCCAGATGTATGAAGGAATAAACGGTGAACCGGGTAAAGGACCTAAGAAGAAGGCTGCCATTATTGGGGGTGCGGTGCTCAGAGTGAGACAAACCTAGCCTCATCCTCGAAGAGCAAGAAGACAAAAGCAAGGAAAGAGAAGAAGAAGGCTAAGAAACAAGCAGCTGGAAAGGCACCGATAACTGAAAAGCCTGCTAGAGCAAAGACAATTGTCAAGAAGACTAAAGGATAGTGTTTCCATTGCAAGGAAGAGGGGCATTTGAAGTGTAATTGCCCCTTCCTCAAGGCAATTGGAACCCAAGGTAATATTAAACAATTTTTCTTTGATGCATGTGTTTGAGAGGATGATTCTTTTGTTTGTATAGTTGATTCAGGATCCACAAACTATGTGTGTACTTCTTTGCAGCTACTTAGCAATTGGAAAGCGGTGGAGGAGGGCAAGTTAAAGCTTAGAGTTGGCAATCGTGAATTTGTGGAGGTCAAAGAGAAAGCACAAGTCTATTTAAATTGTATGTTAGTGAATGATGTTTATTTTATTCCAAACATTAGTAAGAATTTAGTTTCAGTTTCTTAATTACATCAAAAATGATTTTATGTTACTTTCACATGTTTTAATGTTTTTATTTCATTTCATGTATTTGAATTGTGTGTTGGAAAATGACTTGTATATTTTGCGACCTAAAAAATCCCTCGCGCTTAACAATAAATTGTTTAAGGTAGCTAATCCTAGGACTGCAAAATGACAAAAGATCGATAATGATCACATGACAGACCTTTGGCATCTTTGCCTTGGTCATATTAACTATGATAGGATTAAAAGACTTACAAAGGCTGCGCCTTTTAGGGAACTCACAATGGGTCACTTACATGTCTGCGAATCTTGTTTGGAAGGTAAAATGATTAAGTGCCCATTCTCTGCAAAAGGAGAAAGGGCCAAAGTATCCCTAGGGCTCATTCATAGTGACATCTGTGGGCCGATTAATGTCCAGGCAAGAGGTGGTAATGAATATTTTATCACTTTAACTGACGATTATTCTCGATATGCATGTCTTTACCTAATGCAAATGAAATCTGAAACTTTTGACAAGTTTAAAGAATTCTTAGCAATGGCCCAAACCAGTTAGGTAAAACTTTGAAGATCTTGAGATCTCATAGGGGTGGATAATATTTAAAGAAACAGTTCCAAGGTCATCTTACTAAGTGTGAGATTGTGTCTCAACTCACTACCCTAGGAATCCGCAACAAAATGGTGTTGCTGAGCGTCGGAACCGAACATTGTTAAAAATGGTTAGGACAATGATTAGTTATTCAACTCTACCATCATCTTTCTGGGGGCATGCCATTCATACTACTAAGAACATTTTAAAAGTTGTACCATCTAAGGCTATCTCCAAAATGACTTTGGAATTATGGAATGGACGTGAACATAGATTACGCCATTATAAAATATGGGGGTGTCCTGCTCATGTCTTGAGGGCAAAGGAAGGAAAGCTAGAATCACAAACTGATGTTTGCTTGTTTGTTGGCTATCGTAAAGGTACTTGGGGTGCTCTATTTTATAGTCGAGTTGACAAGAAAGTGCTTACTTCACAAATGCATGGAATATGACTACATAAAATACGTCAAACCCTAGAGTAAAATATTGTTGGAAGAAATGCAATCAGGAGGAAATGTTCAACCCATACTGATGCAAATCTACAAGAATGTGGAAGAAGAATAGACAGTTTGTCCAAGTCATATAGTTGCGGTGCCTCGTCGTAGTGGGAGGGTTTCCCAGAACCCAGAAGGCTACTGGATGGATGGTGAAACCAATATGGTAGTAATCGACATGTGTGATGATGATCCATTATCCTTTCAATAGGCAATGGTTAGTTATGAATAGAATCTATGGCTCGAAGCCATGAACCAGGAAATGGAGTCCATGTACTCCAACTCTGTGTGGATCTTGTAGAAGCGTCGATGGACTTTAGGCCCATTGGATGTAAGTTGATCTACAAGAAGAAGAGATGAGCTGATGGAAAGGTCGAGACATAAGTCTCGACTTATGGCAAAGGGTTATACCCAAAGAGAGGGCGCTGACTATGGAGAATCTTTGTCTCAAGTGCCCATGTTAAAATCCATTCACATACTCTTATCCATAGCCGCAAATGGACGTCAAGACAACATTTCTCAATGGATTTCTTGATTAGACCATTTATATGGATCAAATAGAAGGATTTGTAGTAGCTGGACAGCAAAAGAAAGTTTGCAAGCTCAATAAGTCCATTTATGGACTTAAACAAGCTTCGCACTCCTGGAACTTAATGTTTAATGAAATAATTAAGACTTATGGTTTTGAGCAGAACATCGATGAACCCTTGTTTACCAACTAAGGGAAAGGGACATGATAGTGTTCTTGATACTTTATGTAGATGATATCTTTCTCATTGGAAAAAATGTAAAGAAATTATTAAACATAAAGAATTGGCTAAGGAACAAATTTCAGATGAAAGATTTGGGTGAAGCTAATTACGTTCTTGGTATCCAGATCATTCAAGACAAGAAGAACAAGATGTTGGTAGTATCACAAGCAGCGTACATAGATAAGGAACATGAACATTTCTCTATGATGAACTCGAAGAAGGAACTATTGCCATTTCGACATGGAGTTCATCTTTCTAAGAAGCAGCCTCCACATACTCCTCAAGAGGAAGAAGATATGAAATAGATTCCCTATGCATGCGAAGTTGGAAATCTTATGTATGATATGATATGCACTAGACTGCAAATCTGCTATGTAGTGGGAGATGTAAGCATATATAAGTCAAATCCTGGTAGAAAACACTGGGCAGTGATCAAGCACATACTAAAGTATCTACAAAGGAGAAAGGATTATATGCTGGTCTATTTGGGTGGTTCACTGTACCCGATAGGCTACACTGATTCCAATTTTTCAGATGAATGTTGATGACAAGAAGTCTACTTCTCAAATGGTGTTTACTCTTGGGGTGGAGCTGTGATTTGGAGAAGCATTAAGCAGTCTTTCATTTCATATTCCACAATGGAGGTTGAGTACATAATTGTGTCTGAGGCAGCTAAGGAAATAGTCTTGCTGAAGAAGTTCTACACAAATCTAAGTGTTATTCCAGAAATGGATAAACCACACATATTGTACTGTGACAATAATGGGGCTATAGAAAATTCGAAAGAATCTCAAAGTCATAAAAGAGCAAACTTTATAGAGAGGAAATAAAAAATCATTAAGGACTATGTGGCCAAGGGTGACATCAAGGTAATGAAGATAGCGTCGCAAGACAATCTGGTAGATAAGAGCATATAATCTCTCATTCTCTGAAGATACTTGAGAATGTGCATTACTGCAATCCAATGTTCCACACCAGGATTTATTTAATAATGACTTACAATCCCCACTTCATTGCTTATGTTAGGCCTAGTACACAACATAACATACATTAAACTCTCAATTGCAGAAGCACAGGGATACTTTCTCGTGTCCTCTTCTTCCTGAGGTATCTTTGGACATTGCTCCTTGGAAAGAGTAATCCTGTGTTGTTGGTAACTGACCTTTCTGGGAATTCTCCATAAAGAACCTTTCAAGTACTTCATCTATAGACATATCTTGAGAAAATGCCAAGAGTTAGTTTTTCCTATCCTTTAGAATTTGGATTCCAAGAACATAGCTCACTTCGCCCAAATCATTCATTTGGAACTTTTCAACTAACCACTTCTTCATGTTTGACATTGTCTCTACATCGTTACCAATGAGGAGAATGTCATCCACGTAAAGAACTAAGAAAACCACCACTTTACCTTTGACATATTTATACACACATGTTTCGCCGACATTCTGTTCAAATCCATATGTTTTAATTGTCTCATCGAAAGTGATATTCGAAGATCTAGATGCTTGCTTCAATACATAAATAGATTTTAGCAACTTACACATCTTATGATACTCCCCTTTCTTGACGAACATTTTTTTGTTGTATCATATAGATACTTTCATAAAGATAGTCATTAAGGAAAGCTGTCTTGACGTCCAACTACCATATCTCATATTCATAGATTGCAGCTATGGTTAAGAGGATGCATATGGACTTCAGCATGGCCATAGGAGAAAATGCTTCATCATAATCAACACCATATCCCTTTGTGTAACCTTTGGCTACTAGCCTCGCTTTGAAAGTCTCTACTTTCACCTCTTTTCTTCTTGAAGATCCATTTGGACCTAATGGGCCTGACATCTTCAGGTAGGTCTACAAGTTCCCAGATAGAATTGGAATACATCGATTCTATTTCTTGGTTCATGGCCTCTTCCCATTTTTCCTCTTCAAGATCATCCATTACATCTTTGAAGGTCAATGGGTCATCCTTGACTTTGTTAGAAA
This sequence comes from Humulus lupulus, assembly GCF_963169125.1. Classification (NCBI taxonomy): domain Eukaryota; kingdom Viridiplantae; phylum Streptophyta; class Magnoliopsida; order Rosales; family Cannabaceae; genus Humulus; species Humulus lupulus. The sequence goes on from NC_084794.1 coordinate 120,726,087, forward strand.
CAAGGACACATGCCTCATGTTCATAGGGAACAGGTTGTCTCACCATCTTCCCACTACGATGTTGCACTGGAGTTTCCTTTTCAAGAATAGTGGTTTCCTCAGTTTGTTGTTTATCATTTAATGATGATGATGAATGTGATGGAATTTTATCAGTTGTGAGTTCCTCCAAAAATACCTTCAACCGGGGTTTATAGTTAGTCATATAGTCATGTTCAATGAAGGTCACATATGTGGAAACAAATACCTTTTGGTCCTTGTGACTATGGAAATAACCACCTCATGTCTCTGGAGCATAGCCCACAAAAATGCACACTTCAAACCTCGAGTCAAGTTTCCCTGACATAGGTCTAAGAACATGAGTAGGATAACCATAAATGCAAAAATGGTGCAAACTAGGTTTGTTACCATTCCATAGTTTCAATGACGTCTTGCTTATGGTCTTAGATGGGACTACATTCAAAATGTATGTCTCCATTTGAAGTGCATATCCCTCGAATGAAAGAGGAAGAGATCTAACCATGTCCAACAAAGTTCTGTTTCATCTTTCAAAAACACCATTTTGTTGTGGCGTTCCAAGTGTTGTGAGTTAGGATAAAATACTATGCTACAACATGAAATATTTTAATTATAAATCCAAATACTCTCCACCTCGATCTGATTGAAGTTTTTTAAGAGTCTTACATAACTTCTTCTCAACCTCAGCTTTGAAGTCTTGAAACTTGCCAAAGGTTTCTGACTTCCTAAGCATTAGGTAATTGTGTAGTCGTCAATAAAAGTGACGAAATAGTCATAATCCTCTCTAGCCTATACATTGATTGGACCACAAACATTGCTATCTACAAGTTGTAATGGCTCTTTGGCGCTATTGCCTTTCGTAGAGAAATGACGTTTGGTCATTTTTCCTACTAGACAAAACTCACAAACCGAAAGAGTTCCAACAGTTAGTTCTCTATATGGTCCATCTTTTGTTAACCTGTTTATTTTGTCTAGACCAATATGATCTAATTTAAGATGCCAAAGATATGTATCATTCTTATTCGAAACCTTCTGTCTTTTGTTACCTTTTGGTTTAGCCAGTTTGAATAATTCAAAATTATTTAGCAATAGTTCATTGGGCTTGAGCATATATAGTCTGTTTGTTTGTTCCACTTCACAAATCTTGAAACCATTCATCGAAATAAAAATTGCACTATTATCAAAAGAAATGTCACAGGATTTTTCATGCAGCATAGATAAAGAAACTAAGTTTCTCGAAAATCTAGGAATAAAATAAATATTATTAAAAATACAAAAATTGATCCCAAAATATAAACAGAATGTTCCCATTGCTCTTGCTGAAACAAATGCTCCACTTCCAACTTGCATAGTCACCTCGCCATCAACACGTTCCCTTGATAACTTAAGTATTTGCATAGAAGAACAAACATGGTTAGTGGCTCTTGAATCTAAGACCTAGGATGACATATCTTCTTCTGCTATACAAGCTTCAAGTACAAGCAAATCAGATTTAGCTTCTTTTTTTTTTAACTCAGCGAGATACTTTTTACAGTTTCTCTTCCAGTGACCATCAACTCCACAATGGAAACACTTTCCCTTTAGTTCCTTCCTTTTGGAGTTATTGTCATTCTTGTTCTCCTTGGCTTTTGGTGCCTTATTGCGTTTCTCTGACTTCTTGCCCTTACTCTTGTTCTTGTCATTTTTCTTCTTCCTCTTCTTGGTTTTATCCCCAGAGGTTGAATGTTTCTCCTCTGTCACATTTTCCTCTACCTCTTTGGTTAGGGTTTTGTTAAGAGACTCAAATGCCTATAGTTAATTCAACAAATGGGTCATGTTGAACTCCAACTTATTCATAATATAGTTGGTTGTGAACGTAGAGAAAGTAGAAGTGAGCAATTCAAGTATGATGCTTACATGGGTATGCTCATCAATGACAGACCCATGTATTTACTTCATGCATCACGTTGATCATGCTAAACACATGTTCACGCACAGAAACACCATTCTTCATCTTAGTAGTCATGTAGGTTCTAATAGCCTCATGTATACTTTGATCAGATTGATGCCCAAACATGGCTTGCAGAGATTCCATTATCTCAAATGTAGTTTCCATGGGTTCATGCTTTGTTCTCAGAACATTATTCATGCTCACAAGCATGTAACACTTAGCCTTAATATTGGATTGAATCTAGGCATCATATTTTTTCTGAATATTTTTCGAGGCATTAGCAGCGAGCTCTTCAAGGCATTCCTCAGCTATAACAAATTTATGGTTCTCACAGATCAACATCAAATTTAGATTTGATTTCCATATTATAAACTTATCACCATTAAAATTTTCAAGTGATAGTAAAGAAGTTATAGGATTGCCACCGTTTGACATTACTGAAAGAAATAAAATACAAGAATATTATAATTTGAAAAAAAATATCAAAAATTTGGAAAGTAAATATGATGCATGAATGCAACAATTAAAAAACATAAACTTAACATTTACTATTTGATGATGAAACTACCCAACAAATAAAGTGTCGCCTTAGGGTCGATCAAGTTAATTTCAGATAGCTTATAAGAAAATTTTATCTTCATTATTCAACACTTAAAATAACTCATATTTTCTCTTTTAAAAATAAAGTACCGCTTGTTTGGTCGAGACACAATTACCCACTACAAAAGCTTAATTGTATCTTTGTAAGTGTAACCCATTATTTCAGAATTTATGACTTAACTTAGAGAGTGTCATCTTAGGGTCAGTCAAACCTAAAATACATCACTATTTCCTATCTTTGAAAGAAGCCAACATTGGTAATAATATGACAACAAACCTTCCTTAGGGGGGTAGAAACAAAGCCGCCTTGAGGCCCTAATCATATTTCACTATGTTGTACTAATAATGGAGACCATAGGTCACATTGAGATGTTAATTTTCTCTCACTTACTATTTTAAAATATATGTTTTTATTGAACTAATATATTACTAGTTTATTAATAACCCTTTGAATGTAATTAATTACAAAGAATATATAATTATAAAAAGAGCCTATTTCTACAATTAATGTGGTCTAAAATTTACCCATTGCATTCATCTAACTTTACTAAAACACTTTCTTAAATAAAGTTGGTTATTCTAAAGGCCTAGAAAACTATTGCCTTAATGATTGTGTGATTCACCAAGTTTTAACGAATTGAAGACTTAGCAGTTTACATGCAATTGGTTTCACAAAAACAATTCATATAAATTAATCAAAACTATGTGGAGTTTCATGTATGGAATGTAATAGACTAATGCATGATCATGTTATCAATCAATCATCAATTAATATTTATTTAAATAAATAAACAATAAGTAATGAACCGAGTACTATTGGGTATTTCTAAATTTACAACCCTTGAAATATAGAAATTTAAATTACAAGGTGGGCTTCAGTTGTTTACTAGACTCCAAATTTTTTCTCTTCTCATATCATCCTCATCATTCTTAGAAATCCATCAGGCCCAATAATTAATTAGAAACTATTTTTCTAATTAATTTATTTAATTAAAAATAATAATTAAATATCCCATTTTTGTCATATTTTTAATTTAGTTGAATTTAAATAATTAAAAGAATCAAATTTAAATAATTATTTAAAATTAAGATAAGATCTTAACCAACTAAAATATATTTTACTTTTCTAATAAAAATAAAATAATTATATTTTTAAATTCAAATAATTTAAAAAATTAATTAAATAAAAGATAAAGGCTAAATTTAGGGATTTAGTTGAGCACCTAACTTGGTGCTCAAGATTGGACAAAGGCAGCCATAAAGCTCGGGTCCATTTCTCTTCTTCTCTTGTTGTGTGACCAAAATTTTTACAATAAAAATTTCACAAATAATATTACAAAAATTCCTATGCCCCATATGACTTACACAAGATCCAAGGAAAATTAAAATCAGTTCCTAACCCAATAGTACTATATAATTAACGATTCATCATTCAACCATACATTCAAAAAGTATATCCATCCTCTCAATATACATATTAACATACATATAAAAAATGCGAAAATATCACATAGCATTTAATAAATATATATATATATATATGTATGTAGACTGCTCTCGAACCAATTGTTGGTATTAAATTAGAAAAATATCAAAATACGCACTGGAATGTATATGGATGGATTTAAAAAATTATTAATACCAGTTAGGATCATACATATATAGATATATTAAATAACACATATAAGGAGTGGAGATTACCTCTCGTATCTTATCAAGTGTCATTGAGTCTTTTAGTAAAATCAACGATCTTCCTATCCTTATGAAAGCTTGCACCTCAGCCTTCCAAGTCATTCCTCTAATACACAAGGACGTGTGTGGACACGTAGGATTCACAAGTTGATTTGGGCTCTCTAGATGTACTCAAAACATGAGATCTAGAGAGGTTTGAGAAGAAAGAGGCTATGGAAACTTCAAGAATTTCAGGTTTAGTAAATCAGTAGTAAACATTCATTGAAGATTTCCTACTTTAATATATTACTGATTATTTTATTCATTATTGTAATGACCCGACTAACTTACAGACATCGGACCATTAAAAACTACTATCTAGGAATACATACATAAAATAATAGAACTTTATTATAAAAATCTAAAATACGGGATCCCATTGTTATTACATAAAATCATATGGAAAACAAAACCTTTAATTAATTGTTCAAATATTAAATGCGAAAAATCATAAACACATAATTAAAAAGACTAAAAACATAAACGTCATCCTCGATCTTTCCCATCAGTCCATTCACTTAGTTGTCGCCCAATTCACATGCCAAAGCCGCCATGGATCTGTCCTACGTACCATACTCATTTATCTACACAATCTAAAATAAAAAGGAATGAGCCTAATGCCAGTAAGGAAAAACTACTAAAGCATATCATAAATCATAAGACGTAAAAACATAAATCATAAAATGTATGACGTAAACCCATAAATCATAAAACATAAGCCTACAGATTAATGGCCATTAACTCATGATCGTAGCATGTGATAGAAACCATCTAGGTCTATATCTACGCAGCATCGAGATGGGAAACACATTGTGGCTATCTGCTAGAGCTGGCAGTAGGGCTAATCTATATGCTACTGGTCGCACCTTGTCCAATATCTTAAAAGGGCCTATAAACCGGGGACTAAGTTGGCCTTTCTTCCCAAACCGCTTCACTTCTTATGTAGGAGATATTCTTAAGAAGACTTGATCTCCAACTTTGAATTCCATAGCTCGTCGCTTGACATCCGTAAAACTCTTTTTTCGACTCTGCGCAGTGAGCATACGTTTTGTAATCAGCTCCACTGTGTCTTGAGCCTCTCTAACAACTTTGGGTCCAAGAAGTTATCTTTCTTCTATCTGGTCCCAATGTAACGGTGACCGGCATTTCCTTCCATAAATTAGCTCATAGGGTGCCATACTGATCGTTTCCTGGTAGCTATTATTATTGGAGAATTGTATAAGTGGAAAATACTTACTCAACGATCCTCCGAAGTCTAATACACAAGCACGCAACATATCTTCTAAAATCTGTATGGTATGCTCAGACTATCCGTCAGTCTGAGGATGAAATGTCGTACTGAGACTTAGCTTGGTACCCATGGCTTGCTACAAGCTTCCCCAAAATCTTGATGTAAACACTAATCCTCTATCAGATACTATGGTCTTAGGGATTCCATGCATTCGTACAATTTCTCAAACATAAAGGTCTACGTACTGGTCCGCAGAGTACGTAGTCTTGACAGGAAGGAAGTGAGCTGACTTGGTGAGTCTATCTACCACAACCCAAGCTAAGTCATGTTGCTTATTTGTTCATGGTAATCCTATCACGAATTCATTGGCTATGTCTTCCCACTTCCATTCTGGAATACTAACGATTGCAATAAGCCAGCAGGTCGCTAATGTTCCACCTTTACTTGCTGGCATATTAGGCATTTGTACACATACTCTGGTACGTCTTTCTTCATTCCCGGCCACCAATATATTGCCTTAAGGTTGTGAGTCATTTTGGTCAAACCCGGGTGAACTGAGTATGGGGTAGTGTGTCCCTCTTCTAAAATCTTCATCTTAATTCCATGGTCGCATACCCAACCCTTATATCTCAAGAACCCCTGTCCTGAAATAGTGAAATCTGTAGTCTTGCCTTCTTTGACTGTGGCCATATGCGATACTAACGTGTCATCATGCCCTTGCCTGATCCGTATATCATCTAGTAAACTTGACTGGATGGACAAGTTAGCCAGTTAACCCATGACTATTTCTATCCCACCATTAATCAGCTCTTGTTGTAGCGGCTTTTCAATTCCGGATAATGGTGCCAGATTTTTGTAACTCTTCCGACTTAACGCATCTGCAACTACATTCACTTTTCCAGGGTGGTATAGGATTTAACAGTCATAATCCTTTACTAGTTCTAACCACCTGCATTGCCTCATGTTGAGCTCCTTCTGCGTGAAGAAATATGTTAATCTCTTGCGGTCCGTATAAATCTCACACTGTTCTCCATAAAGATAGTGGGGCCAAATTTTCGATTCAAAGACCACCGCTGCCAACTCCATATTGTGTGTTGGGTAGCGTTGCTCGCATTCCTTCAGCTGCCTTGAGGCGTAGGCTATCACCATGTCATTTTTCATCAACACACATCTCAAACTTTTCTTGGACACATCACAATATACTACAAACTTGTCGTTGGATGTCGGTACGCAAAGTATTGGTGCTGAGCATAATTTATCTTTGAGAAACTGGAAGCTCTCTTGACATTTATCCATCCAGTTGAACTTTTGTAGTTTCCGGGTCAGGTGGGTAAGTGGAGTGGATATCTTAGAAAATCCTTATACAAATCTCTGATAATATCCTACTAGCCCAGGAAAACTTCTAACCTCTGACACATTCTTAGGTCTTGGCCAATCCTTCACAGCCTCTACCATAGCTTGGTCTACTGCGACTCCATCCTTGGATTCTATGTGGCCGAGGAACGCTACTTGTGATAACCAAATTTGGCATTTCTTGAACTTGGCACAAAGTTGATGCTCCTTTATTCGCAACATAGTCAATCTTAAGTGTTCCTCGTGCTCGACTTCGCCCTTGGAGTACACCAAAATATTGTCAATGAACACTACGACGAATTTGTCAAAGTAATCCTTGAAGACTCGATTCATTAGGTCAATAAATGCGGTTGGAGCATTGGTAAGACCAAAAGACATAACTAGGAACTCGTAATGTCTGTATCAAGTCTTAAAAGTTATCTTAGGTATATCCTCTTCCCTTACCTTGACCTGATGATATGTGGACCGTAGATCAATCTTTGAAAATACAGTCGATCCTCAGAGTTGATCAAATAAGTCATCGATCCGAGGTAGCGAGTACATGTTATTAATTGGCACCTTCTTCAGCTTGTAGTAATCCATACACATCTGCATACTTCCATCCTTCTTCTTCACAAATAGAACTGATGCTCCCCATGGCGAATGGCTCGGTCTGATGAATCCCAAGTCTAAGAGCTATTGTAATTGCATTTTCAACTCCTCAAGTTCGGTAGGTGCCATCCGGTATGGTTCCTTTTAGATAGGCTCGGTTCCTAGTACTAGTTCGATTGTGAAGTCAATTTCTCAAGTAGAGGGTAACCCTGGTAAGTCATCAAGAAATATCTCAAGAAATTCCTTTATAATGCGGACGTCAACAACCTTTAATCGAGTTTCATGTGCCATATCTGTGACACTTGCTAAGAATGTGTGACATCCTTTCTCTATCAGCCTCTGATCTTTGAGAGATGAGATAAGTGATATCCGTAGTCCAGAAACCTTTCCCATAAAACATAGTTTCTGACCCTCAGGACTTTCAAACGTCACTTGTTTGCGTCTATAGTCGATGGTTGCGCCATGTTTCGCTAGCCATCCATGCCCAGTATTACGTCGAAGTCCTTGATTTCTAGCTCTATCAGGTCTACTTCTAGCTCCATGCCCTCGACTTTGATCAGTACTCCTCCTACTATTCCTGATGATAGAACTACTTCGCCCGAAGGCAATTCCGTAATAAACCCAGTTCTAAATCTTTCACAAGGTTTGTCTAATTTTCTATCATTCCTAACGTGATTTACGAGTGTGTGGCTCCTGAATCAAACAATACTGAACATATATTATCGAGGATAGGAAGCTAACCTGTGACCACCTTGTTACTAGCTTCGGCTTCTCCCTGGGTCAAGGCAAAGACTCTGGCTGGAACCATCTTTTGTCCTTTTCTTCTTGTTTGAGCTACGGACAATCCTTTTTCTAATGACCTTTCTAGCCACAATTGTAACAACCCTTGGTGTTCGCACGACACTCCCCATGATGTCTTTTCTGGCACTTGGAGCACTGAGGGTATTCCACGTAACCCGACCTATTATTGCCATTGTTAGTCCTTGCCCTTTTTCAGCATCAGCTTGCTTATTATCAAGATGCTTTCTTTTCTGCCCAATATTGTTATGCTAGTTGTTTTTGTGGTTTAGACTATTCTGCGTCTGATCTACTACTTGGGTTCAGATAACATTTACTTGGAGCTTTTCTACCTCTATAGCCATTTCCAAAACATCGGCGTACGAAGTGGTTCCAGGGTTTGCAAGCTTGACTCCTAACTCAATCTTGGGTCTGAGTCCCCTGGTGAACTTGATAACCCTCAAGTAGTCGGTTGGGACTAACTCTGGTGCAAACTTTTCTAAACGATCAAATTGTCGAGCGTACTCAACTATCATCAAATTTCCATGCTTTAGACTGGCAAACTCTTCCACCCTCATAGAGATGACTGCCAAGTTGTAGTACTTTTTGTTAAACAGCTCCACAAATCTGGCCCAAGTCATGGTGGTGACATCAAGAGTATGTTGTACCAAATCCCACCATATTCTGGCATCCTTTTATAGTAGAGAGGAAATGCATGATATGTGATTTGCGTTGCCGAGGTTCATGTGTGCTAGAATAGGCTCTACATTCCTGAGCCATTCTTTAGCCTCAAAGGGGTTGGTTGTCCCTTCAAAATTTCGAGTGTGTTGCTTATAGAAATGCTCATAAACTGACTCTATGTACTGAGCTGGATAAGGCGCATAGTTCGCCATCGACCATCCCCCATATGGATATCCTACATTCTGCCCTTGCTATGGTGCTTGAGTCTTTGGCTGAGACTGCAGCTGAGGTTACGCTGAAGCTGGGGCTGAGGTTGTAGCTGAGGCTGCGGCTGAGACTATTGTCATTGTTGCTACAGTAGTTCTTCTACTTTTTGTCGTAATCAGATAATCCCAGCGGTATTGTCAACTGGTGGTGGTACATTTATATTGGCAGCAGCAGTAGTAGCATGCATTCCTCTTCTTCGGACAGGAGGGGCTTCGTGAGTCTTGTTGGCAGTTCTGGAGGCATTGCCATTCGTGCGTGCAAACCTTCGAACCGACATCTTCAGCAAAGTTCTAACAGTCGAGAAAAACATGTTAGAACTTACCCTAATAGTTTCTAAGGCAAAACTTAGTCTAAGAAAACTTAACTTGAACCTATCAGTAAAGATTTCTTATGAAAAATTATGTAAGCTGTAATGCCCTCGTTACCCCAGAACGATTACGATGAACGATGAATCGGAAATTTAACTCGCTACCCGAGTCCTTTGGTTAAAAACGTGCTTCTAGTGTTATTAACAAGCTAAGGTGGAAAACCAATCAAAAGGAAAGGATATATTTTATTTAGAACATAAAACTGTTCATGGGCCCATCAAAAACATTTACAAGTTATTTACAACTCAAAATGGTCATTGCTGTTTAAATTTACAACCAGCCGACCTAAGCGGCAAAAATATGGTAAACCCCCTAGTTCCTCTGAGAACTACTTGGTCGTGGTGGTCAAGCGGCCGCATATGTACATAGCATCACCTAAGCTCTCCACTCAAGGCTGGGTGAGCTTTTCTTTCCCTTTACCTGCACCACATAGCACCCATGAGCCAAATCCCAGCAAGAAAACATAGTATAGCATGAATATAATATCAACAATGATCATGATAATCATTCAGGACTTTCAGTCCAAAACAGATGAGTGGCAATTGGAAAAGTCACTAAAGTGGGTTTTGTTCCGATGAGCCATGTGACGATAGGGTCACCGGGGCTTTACAAATAAGTGATCCTTTCACTAGCTTATCAAGATAGGTGCTCGATGAATTGGTCACCAATATAACCTATCGCATGACCATAGAGTCATAACCGTGGGATTCCACTCCCTAGCCATGTGACAAGCTGTCACCTAGGCCTTTGGCCCTGGCTCTGAGTAACAAGTCATGGACTAGACAAGTGCTTATAAGTTTCATCGACCTTAAGGTCGATACAGCATTAATGCTCCTAGAATCATTCAACGCTTATATCGATTAGATCGAATCTTTTATCAGCCCTGCGTTCACAATGCTTATGCCGTTTCTGACTCTCAGGTCAGTAATACGCGACCAGTGCCATACACAAGTAAGAAAACTCTACTAGCATTTAATATGCAATCAATGTCCACATTTAGTAATCAACATGCCTCAACAACAACCACACATGTCATATACACAGGGTGCAGTTTTCTTACCTCCGGTTCGAGCGAGAAATAGAACAAGAACGACTCTTGAGAACGATCGACCTTTTGATTCCTTAGCGGTTACCTAATCATAACCAATAATAACCTCCATTAATGAAAATCAACAATGAAAGGGTCTTGACCTAAACCCCACTCTCGAGACCTCGAAACGTGCCCACACGATGAGTAGATTCAATCCCGGGCCTTAAGGATTGAAACCCCGAGCCAAAAACCCTTAAAAGCACTCAAAACGGGATTATGAAGGAACAGAGTAGCGCTACAGCGCTACTCACTAGCACCCCAGTGCTATTCTTAGAACCCCAAACTGCCCAACAGAGCACTGGGTAGCACTATAGCTCCCCCTGGTGGGCGCTGTAGCGCTACACCCAGCAAGAACCTCCCCTGAAACCTCTTCCTTCGACTCCTTTAATTCCAACTTGATTCCAACGCTTCCAAACCTCATTTTTTATGCCAAGTGAACCCAAAAGTCATCTCCACAAGCCCTAAGCATCACAACCACAAGAACCCTAGCCAAAAACTCCCAACAAAACCAATCATCCAACTTAGAAATCCCAACTAAAAACCAAAGCTAAAACAGAGCAACCAGGAAATTTAATGGCTAGAAACTTACCTCAAGCTCAGATTATGATGCTTTTCAATGGTGGAACACACTCCCAAGATCCCAAGACTTACTTCCCAAGCTTGAATCCTCAAGTTAGGCTCAAAAATCCAAAGAGAAAATGAAGAAAAACATATACGAGAGAAAGCTCTTAAGATGCTCTGTTTTCTCTTCCTTCTACAACCTTCAATGGCTTAATACTATCCTAGGGGTGAAGACCAAAATACCCCTAGGTCAAATAAGGATTTCTAAAGGCTCCCAAGGGCAAAATTAACATTTCCGCCTATTCTGTTAATCATAATTAACGCTCTCCAATTCCCGCTATTCTCGATATTCTCAAACACCAATAATTCATATCCCGTTATCCTTTAATTCCCAGCAACGCTCTAATCATTAAAAATCACCCCGAGACTCACCCCGAGTCCCGAACTTGAACATGTTATGACTAAACTGCCAATTAATATTCAAAGATCATCTCATGCCGAATAGCTCGAACAAATCCACATTATAATGTGGTCTCAACAATATGTCATCGACATGCATACAAATATACAATTACGGCCTCAACGGGCCAAATTACCAAAACACCCCTGTAAAGAAATGTGGACACACATGCATGCATCTAACATCATATTATAATACAATTCACATAAGCATGCATATAATCATTTAATGGCATAATTAAACAATTATGGCCCTCTTGGCCTACTAATCCAGCCATTAAACCGCATTAGGGATTTCGGGGCTTTACAATTATCCCCTCCTTACAGAAATTTCGTCCTCAAAATTTACCTGAACAACTCGGGATACTAACTCTGCATATCTGACTCCAGCTCCCAGGTCACTTTCTCAACCTTGCTGTTCCTCCACAACACCTTAACCAAAGGTATCGTCTTATTCCTGAGGACCTTATCCTTTCTGTCAAGTATCTGGACTGGCTGCTCCTCAAAGGAGAGATCTGCCTCAAGCTCAGGATCTTCATAGCTCAAAATATGATTCACATCAGATACATACCTTCGAAGAGTTGAAACATGAAACACGTTATGCACGGCTGACAACGCCGGAGGCAAAGCCAATCTATAAGCCACTTGACCAACTCTCTCCAGGATTTCAAATGGACCTAAAAATCTAGGGCTTAGCTTGCCCTTTTTCCCAAACCTTCTCACCCCTTTCCATGGCGAGACTCTAAGGAAGACATAGTCTCCCACTTGGAACTCCACGTTCCTACACTTGGGATCTGCATAACTTTTCTGCCTACTTTGAGAAGTGAGCATCCGAGCTTTAATCTTCTCAATGGCCCCACTGGTCCTCTGAACTGCCTCAGGACCCAAGTATCTCCTTTCACCTGTCTCATCCCAATGAATGGGAGATTTGCACTTCCTACCATACAACATCTCATAAGGTGCAACTCCAATGGTAGACTGATAATTGTTGTTGTAGGAAAACTCTATCAAAGGTAGATACTTACTCCAAGATCCTCCAAAGTCCAGCACACATGCCCACAGCATGTCTTCCAATATCTGGATCGTCCTCTCAGATTGCCCATCTGTCTGAGGATGATAAGCAGTACTGAACTTCAATTGTGTCCCCGTGGCCTTCTGCAAACTCCCCCAGAACTTGGAAGTAAAAGTAGGGTCCTGATCTGACACAATCGACCTAGGAGCTCCATGAAGGTGCACAATCTCTCTCACATATAGATCTGCATATTGATCAACTGTATAAGTAGTCCTCACTGGCAAGAAGTGAGCTGACTTGGTGTAGCGATCCACTGTCACCCAAATAGAATCATGCTGACTAACAGTCCTGGGTAAGCCCACCACGAAATCCATCTTGATGTCCTCCCACTTCCACTCTGGGATATCCAGAGGCTGCAGTAACCCTGCCGGCCTCTGATGCTCAGCCTTGACCTCCTGACATGTCAAACACTTAGCCACATACTCTACTACATCCCTCTTTGTCCCTGGCCACCAGTACAACGATCTCACATCCTGATACATCTTCGTGGCGCCTGGATGCAAAGATTAAGGTGTAGTATGAGATTCATCCAGAATCTCTCACCTCAAAGCAGTGTCTAACGGAACACATATCCGCCCCTTGTTTCTCAACAAGCCTAACTCAGACACTGTATAATCTCTGGATGCTCTAGCCAAAACATCCTCTCTGATCTTGATCATCTATGGATCACTCAACTGACCCTCCTTGATTCTCTCCAACAGTGTAGACTGTAGCGAAATATTAGCCAACTGGCCCATGAGCGACTCTATACCAGTTCTGGTCATGTCATCTGCTAACTCCCTGGCTATCAGCCTCATACCATAAATCTATCCCAGACCCTTCCGGCTTAAAGCATCAGCTACCACGTTGGCTTTTCCTGGATGATACAAAATCTCACAATCATAATCTTTTACTAACTCCAGCTAACGCCTTTGTCCCATATTCAAATCTTTCTGAGTTAAGAAGTATTTTAGACTCTTGTGGTATGTATAGATCTCACACTTCTCTCCATAAAGATAGTGCCTCCATATCTTTAAAGCAAAGACCATAACCGCAAACTCTAGATCATGAGTGGGATATCTCTTTTCATACTCCTTCAACTGGCGAGAAGCATAAGCAATTACCTTTTCTGACTGCATCACAACACAGCCCAAATCCTAATGAGAAGCATCGCAGTAAATCACAAACTTCTCTTGATCTGTTGGAAGGCTCAGAATCGAAGTTGTAATCAGTCTCTGCTTCTGTTCCTGGAAGTTGTTCTCACATCTATCTGACTACACAAATTTTTGAATCATACGTGTCAGCTCAGTCAATGCAGTAGCTATCTTTGAGAACCCTTCCACGAAATGCCTATAATAACCTGCCAACTTCTAACCTCAGAAGCATTCTTCGGCCTTGGCCAATCTCTGACTGTCTCAATCTTTGCTGGATCTACCTTAATCCCCTCCTTACTGACAATATGCCCAAGAAAGGATACCTGAGATAACCAGAACTCACATTTCTTGAACTTTGCAAACAGTCTGTGTTCCCTCAGTCTCTGTAGAATCGACCTCAGATGTTGTTCATGCTCTGACTCAGACTGAGAATATATCAGAATATCATCGATGAAGACAATCACAAACTGGTCCAGATAATCCTTGAACACTCCGTTCATCAGATCCATAAAAGCAGCAGGGGCATTAGTCAATCCAAAAGACATAACTAAGAACTCATAATGCCCATACCTAGTACGAAAAGTAGTCTTCGGTATGTCTCCCTCCTTGACCCTCAAGTGATGACAACCAGAACAAAGGTCGATCTTTGAGAATACCTTCTTACCTTGCAATTGATCGAACAAATCATCTATCATTGGCAAAGGATACTTATTCTTGATTGTTAGCTTATTCAGTTCTCTGTAATCAATGCACATCCTCAGAGAACCATCCTTCTTCTTTACAAACAGAACTGGTGCACCACAAGGTGAGAAACTAGGTATGATAAAAACCAAATCCAACAACTCTTGCAACTGTACTTTTAATTCTTTTAACTCAGATGGGGCCATTCTATACGGTGCTCTAGACACTGGCTCCGTCCCTGGTGCCAGTTCTATCACAAACTCTATTTCTCTGTGTGGTGGCAACCTTGGCAAATCTTCTGGAAATACATCCAGGAATTCACAAACAAGTCTGGTCTCTTCTGGTCTCACTGGCACGACCTGAGTGGTATCAACTACACTAGCTAAGAATCTAATACAACCCCCTTGCAATAGATCCCTAGCCCTCAAAACAGAAATCATAGGTATGCGAGGTCCATCCACGGTACCAACAAACACAGAAGGATCCTCACCTTCAGACTCAAAGGTGACCATCTTCCTTCTGAAATCAATGGTTGCCCCATACTTCGCCAACCAATCCATACCCAATATCATATCGAAGTCGGTCATAACCAACTCTATCAAATCCACTAACAACTCTCTGCCCTCCACTGTCACTGGCAAAGATCTAACCCATCTCCTGGATACTACTAACTCTCCAGTGGGTAACAAAGTTCCAAACCCCACAACATAAAAATCACAGGGTCTACACAGTCTATCAATAATACTACTAGCAACAAAGAGTGTGTAGCACCAGAATTAATCAATACATTATAAGGGGTTCCAGCACTAAGAAGCTAACCTGTAACAACTGAGGGAGAAGCCTCAGCTTCTGCTTGTGTCAATGCGAACACTCGAGCTGGGGCCGAGCTTTCCGCTTTCCTGGGTTCTTCTTTTCTGGCCTTAGGGCAATCCTTTTTAAGATGACCCACTGCTCCACATGAGAAGAAGACCCTTGCCCTACACTCTCCCAAATGGCGCCTCTTGCATCTAGAGCATTTAGGATAAGACTTCCAGGCTTCATTACCACCCGGATGACCCATTCAAATTCCTCGGGGCCGCCTATCAGTACCTGGAACTGGGAATGTGTCAGGAACCTTCCTCTTCTACTCACTGGGGCCTACACCCCTACCAGAACCCAAAAATGGAGGACTTGTCCTCCTGAACTCCTTTCTGTCTGCACTGTCTCACCAGTTCTTGTTCTCTGCACTCTCAGCTGTGAGTGCCTTATAACCACCTGTGCATAGGTTGTAACCCCAGCCACAATGGTAATACGTACATCACGGGCTAATCTGGGCTGTAGCCCCTGTAGAAATCTCTCTCTTCTGGTCCCATCAGTGGGTACCAGCTCCATGGAAAATTTCGCCAAGCAATCAAATTTTAAGGCATACTCAGTGACTGACAAACTTCCCTGAAGTAGCCTAATGAATTCCTCAGACTTTGCCACCCTGATGGCATCATTATAATATTTCTCATTGAACAGAGTCTGAAACTCTTCCCAACTCAGGGCGTTAACATTTCTGGTCTGGGTAATAACCTCCCACCAAATTCGGGCATCCTCCCGAAACATATAAGTGGCACAAGCCACCCTCTCATTACCAGTCACCCTCATGAAATCTAGGATGGTGGTAATCATACTCATCCACTGCTCTGCCTTGGCAGGATCTACACTGCCCTAAAAAACTGGAGGTTGTTGCTTCCTGAACCTTTCATAGAGAGGTTCCCATTTATTTCCAACCTCAGGCAGCTGCTTTGCTGTTGGTAGCGACACAGGAAGTGCCTTTAATACACTAGCCACTACAGGTGCTTGTTGTTGTCTCAGGAGATGAAGCTCTTCTCCCTGTCTCAACATTGTAGCCTGCAGATCATTAAATAACTGCTGCCAGTTTGCAGGAGCTGGCTATGGAATCTGTCCTTAGTCATTCTCTTGACCCTTACTGTTATTATTCTGGCCTTGATCACTCTGGCCAGCTGACATATCTATCTGCAATGTATTCATCCTTATCATCGATACCTTGCTGAAACAATAGTTACTACGACCAGTCAGGTAGTAATAACTAAACCTCTTTCCGCTTTATGGTCTAAGAACAAACAGATAGTTATCATATTCCACAGTCATATAAATATACAATTGGATACATGATTATAGCATTTAGCACTTAACATGTATCACATAATAATTCACAATCAACAATACTAATAAGTATGTTCCAGCAATCTCAGTACTATTTAGCACACAGTTGCTGAGGATATAATATTTCAGGGCACAGGTTTAACATGGTGTCTCATGCATACAGGTAAAGCATTTATACTATATTGAAGCAGTTATACATATAACTACATAAATAGTTACCAAACCATGAGTCGAGCTTGACTTCAGTGATGTGTGTACATGCCCAGCCAGTCTACAGGAACCCTAACCTTGGCACGCTCTGATACTAAGTTGTAACGCCCTAGTTACCCCAGAACAGTTACAGTGAACCAGAAATTTAACTCGCTACCCGAGTCCTTTGGTTAAAAACGTGCTTCTAGTGTTATTAACAGGATAAGGTGGAAAACCAATCAAAAGGAAAGGATATATTTTATTTAGAACATAAAACTATTCATGGGCCCATCAAAAACATTTACAAGTTATTTACAACTCAAAATGGTCATTACTGTTTAAATTTATAACCCGCCGACCTAAGCGGCAAAAATATGGTAAACCCTCTAGTTCCTCTGAGAAGTGCTTGGTCATGGTGGTCAAGCGGCCGCATATGTACACAGCATCACCTAAGCTCTCCACTCAAGGCTGGGTGAGCTTTTCTTTCCCTTTACCTGCACCACGTAGCACCCATGAGCCAAAGCCGAGCAAGAAAACACAATATAGCATGAATATAATATCAACAATGATCATGATAATCATTCAGGACTTTCAGTCCAAAATAGATGAGTGACAATTGGAAAAGTCGCTAAAGTGGGTTTCGTTCCCAAAGCCATGTGACGATAGGGTCACTGGGGCTTTACAAATAAGTGATCATTTCACTAGCTTATCAAGATATGTGCTCGATGAACTGGTCACCAATATAACCTATCGCATAACCATAGAGTCATAACCATGGGATTCCGCTCCCTAGCCATGTGACAAGCTGTCACCTAGACCTTTGGCCCTGGCTCTAAGTAACTAGTCATAGACTAGACAAACACTTATAAGTTTCATCGACCTTAGGGTCAGTCCAGCATTAATGCTCCTAGAGTCATTCAACGATGATATCTATTAGATCTAATCTTTTATCGACCCTGCGCTCACAATGCTTATGCCGTTTCTGACTCTTAGGTCAGTAATACGCGACCAGTGCCGTCCCTGACTAACCAGTGCCATACACAGGTAAGCAAACTCTGCTAGCATTTAATATGCAATCAATGTCCATATTTAGTAATCAACATGCCTCAACAACAACTACGCATGTCAAATACACATGGTGCAGTTTTCTTACCTCTGGTTCGAGCGAGAAATAGAACAAGAACGACTCCTGAGAATGATTGACCTTTTGATTTCTTAGCGATTACCTAATCATAACGAATAATAACCTCCATTAATGAAAATCAACAATGAAAGGGTCTTGACCTAAACCCCACTCTCGGGCCTTCGAAACGTGCCCACACAGTGAGTAGATTCGATCATGGGCCTTAAGGATTGAAACCCCGAGCCAAAAACCCTTAAAAACACTCAATACGAGATTTTGAAGGAACAGAGTAGCGCTACAGCACTGCTCACTAGCGCCCCAACGCTATTCTCAGAACCCCAAACTGCCCAACAGAGCACTGGGTAGCGCTATAGCGCGCCCTGGTGGGCGCTGTAGCGCTACACCCAGCCAGAACCTCCCCTGAAACCTCTTCCTTCGACTTCTTCAATTCTAACTCGATTCCAACGCTTCCAAACCTCATTTTTTATGCCAAGTGAACCCAAAAATCATCCCCACAAGCCCTAAGCATCACAACCACAAGAACCCTTGCCAAAAACTCCCAACAAAACCAATCATCCAACCTAGAAATCCCAACTGAAAACCAAAGCTAAAACAGAGCAACCAGGAAATTTAATGGCTAGAAACTTACCTCAAGCTCAGATTATGATGCTCTTCAATGGTGGAACACACTCCCAAGCTCCCAAGACTTACTTCCCAAGCTTGAATCCTCAAGTTAGGCTCAAAAATCCAAAGAAAAAATGAAGAAAAACAGGCACGGGAGAAAGCTCTTAAGATGCTCTATTTTCTCTTCCTTCTACAGCCTTCAATGGCTTAATACTATCCTAGGGGTGAAAAGACCAAAATACCCCTAGTTCAAATGAGGATTTCTAAAGGCTCCCAAGGGCAAAATTAACATTTCCACCTATTCTGTTAATCATAATTAACGCTCTCCTTTTTCACACTATTCTCGATACTCTCAAACACCAATAATTCATATCCCGTTACCCTTTAATTCCCGCAATGCTCTAATCATTAAAAATCACCCCGAGACTCACCCCGAGCCCCGAACTTAAACCTGTTATGACTAAACCGCTAATTAATATTCAAAGATCGTCTCATGCCAAATAGCTCGAACAAATCCACATTATAATGTGGTCTCAACAATATGTCACCGATATGCATACAAATATACAATTACGCCCTCAACGGGCCAAATTACCAAAACACCCCTGTAAAGAAATGTGGACCCACATGCATGCATTTAACATAATATTATAATATAATTAACATAAACATGCATATAATCATTTATGGCATAATTAAACAATTATGGCCCTCCTGGCCTACTAATCCAGCCATTAAACTGCATTAGGGATTTCGAGGCATTCCATAAGCCATCTTTATAAATTAGGGTGTCCTTTATTATTTTCTAAGTCTGTTTCTAATCACCCTATATGACTTAATTATCAGGCTCGAAACTCGTCGCTATTCCAAAGTTAACCATATTGAGGGAGGGTTAGGATCAGTAAAACCGTTCCCACTACTATGGCCCCCCTAAACTCTCAATACAGAACCCGGTCCATTGATTTGTATCCATCCTCACCGAACTCAGTCAATTATTCT
Organism: Humulus lupulus; assembly: GCF_963169125.1. Lineage (NCBI taxonomy): Eukaryota > Viridiplantae > Streptophyta > Magnoliopsida > Rosales > Cannabaceae > Humulus > Humulus lupulus. Next base: position 120,745,713 of record NC_084794.1, read on the forward strand.
AAATTTATTATGATTTTAAAAGAAAATCAAACTCATAAATGCCATTAAAAAATAACAACTTAATTCATTTGGAAAAATATTTTCACTTATTACAATCATAAATTCAAAATAAATAAAGAAACTATACTAATAATATCTACGGTAAAATTTCTAAAAATCACGTTCTTGTACATTTGACCCTTCATCTAACATATCATCATTTATTTCCTCATAATCATCATTATTATGAGCCTCGAAACTACCTCGGGGAATATTCATTAGGATATTATGCTTTTGTTCATTAGTGAATTGAAACTCAATCCTATAAGTAAACCTAAGTATAAGAAAATAATATCTCATGTCTACAGGTAAATCATCTTCATCATCATAGTCTCCCATAATTCTTCCAATTTTGAAACTACAGAAGGAAAATCCTTAAAAAGCCTAATTACTAGGACATATTGTTCCATGGCTCTCATCATAATTTGCGTAGCGATTTGAAGGTGAGCTATCTCCTTGTGAAATTTGACCATTCTTTGAGTGATTCTTTCTAGCACTCCTATTGTATCTCTTGGCTCTCTAACCCTTTTCAATGCCTTAATGGCTCCGATATCTTGATAGGTCAAAGCTCCATTCATTTTGACTGAAAACATAATGACTAAAAGTTAAATTTTAACATAAACATATGTTCATAACATAAACAGTTACATTGGTGGTTAGATCTAGAGCTTTTGCGTGTGTATCAAGGAGAACTTCATGCATATGAACAGTGGCTCCGGTACCAACTGTAATGACCCGACTAATTTACAGACCTCGGACCATTAAAAACTACAAAGCATAACTACTATCTTGGAATACATACACCAAATAATATAACTTTATTATAAAATATCCAAAATACGGGATCTCATTGTTATTACATAAAATCATAAGGAAAACAAAACATTTAATTAATTGTTCAAATACTAAATGCGGAAAATCATAAATACATAATTAAAAAGACTAAAAACATACATGTCATCCTCGATCTTTCCCATCAGTCCTTTCACTTAGTTCTCGCCCAATACACATGCCAAAGTCGTCGTGGATTCGTCCCGTCTTCCATACTCATTTACCTGCACAATCTAAAATAAAAAGGAATGAGCGTAATGCCCAGTAAGGAAAAACTACTAAAGCATATCATAAATCATAAGATGTAAAAGCATAAATCATAAAACGTATGACGTAAAAACGTAAATCATTAAACATAAGACTACAAATTAATGGCCATTAACTCATTACTGCAGTATGTGATGGAAACCATCTAGGTCCTCTTGCTACTATTTAGAGGTAGGTTTAAACATAACTATAGTCTACGATAATGATTAAAATCTTCGGATTTGCTTATTTTCTGTCTAAGCAACCATATTTCCCAAGCAATTACAACATAAAACATATACATACATACACCCATAACATATAAACATAATCATAACATATAAAATCAAATATATTTTCCTTACCGAAAATCAAGATATTGGAGACAAGAGCGGGATTGAAAACTCATAAAACCAAATAGTAAGATCCATAAGTTTCCTAAAGAAAATAAGATGAAGAGAATATCTAAACCATCAAGATAAGAACTTACCGAAAACCTTTAGTTTCAAAGGAATCAAATACTAACCAAAAGCCATTATAACAAATTAGGATTTTGAAGAAAATGAAAAGAATAAGAGGAACTATAATGAACTAAACCTGAGGATAAGAGTACCTTAGAAAGTTTAGAACTTCGATCTACACCTTCAATATCAAAATAACATTCTATCTTACTTCCCAAGTGTTTATAAAAGCTTAGATTTGAAAGCTTTTAACCCTAAAGCCCTAGTGTTTTTCTCTAGAATGAACTTAGCAGCTTGGAGGCTTTAAAAAATGCTTGAATGATGATGCAAATGGCTGAGTGAAAGGTCCAATTTATAGAGTTCAAGGAGTGAAACTAATTCCTTTTAAAAGGAATAATTAATTGAACAAAAATTGAATTTTCTACTCAACAGATGCCCAGAACTCGGTCAAAAACATTCTAGAGCAAGTCCAAGTTATTGAGGGTTGTTTCTAGCTCAGATTCCACAGATTTTCAAAAATTCCAAAGGGAGCTGGTATATCTCCCCTTATGTGCGATATATCTCCTCCCTCATCGTCCTGAGCCATTCTGTTTTCGTTCGTGCGAAGTTGATGTGTTTTCCGTATTAATCATAGGCGATATATCGGCATACGTTGATATATCAAACACATTTTTGCACATTTTTAGCACATTTGAATTTTTTTAAACCAATTTCACTGAGTAATATGAGATCCTAACAGTTGAGGGAAGGTTCTAGACTTCCTAGGTTTATCCTTGATTAATTTATTCATATAAAATCCTTAAATCTGTAATAAACATACTTGTGACAACTGTCATGTTCTTAATTATTCTATCTAAACCTATAATAAATATCATTTCTAGGACAAGCTACACTAATCAAACCTTATGTTAAAATTAATATTTCTAAACTATAGTCTAAACTTACAAAATCCACAACTATCTCTATGAGTTTCCAACTAAATCCCGGCTTGAACCAATAACCATGAAAACTAAAATACTACAGCACAAGCTACTACTATCAAGCTAAGTAAAATTATGAGACGCTACAATTATATATGATCTTAATTCCCTCTTACTAATACAAGATCATATCCTCACAAATGAATATGGAATTTTCTGATATTTATACAAATTATTCAAACAACAATTTTAACACTCAAATATAATAAAATTGTACTTTTATTTAAAATAATAAAATGTCTTTTAACATGCTTTTAGGGCATGAACCCTAACAACTTCAAGTAGAGGATGATTCTAAAACCTTCCAAGAAGCCATGTCTTCAAGGGACTGCACTTTTTGGAAGGAGACAATAAATGATTAGATGGATTCAATTATTTCTAATCACACATGAAAGATTGTTGATAAACCACAAAGATCAAAGCCAATAGGTTGTAAATAGGTATTTATAAGAAAATATCACATGAATGGGACCATCCAAGCCTTTAAAGCAAGGTTGGTGGCGAAATGGTTTAGACAAAAGGAAGACATATACTATTTTGATACTTATGCATTGATAGCAAGGACAACTTCAAAAAGAATGTTGTTTTCCTTTTCATCAATACACAACCTATATGTTCATCAAATGGATGTCAAAACAACATTCCTAAATGGTAATCTCGATTAGGAGGTTTACATGGAACAATCAGAAGGGTATGTTCTAAGAGGGAATGAACATAAGGTTTGCAGGCTTGTTAAATCTTGATATGGTTTAAAACAAGCATCAAAACAATGACATGGGAAGTTTTGTGAAGTCATTGTTTCGGATGGGTTTAGACACAATAGACACACTACAATGACATAGTGTGTCTATATGTTGATATTGATTAATGACATGAAAGGAATAATAGAAACAGATAGGTTTTTATCTTCGACTTTCAAGATGAAAGTCCATGGAGAGGTAGATACCATTCTTGGTATTAAAGTTAGTAGAGATGTAGATAGATATGTCTTTGGTCAAGCTCATTATATTGAGAAGCTGCTTTACAAATTTGGCAATCTTATTATCAAATAGGAAAACACACCCTTTGATTTTTGCCAAAGGCTTGAAAATAATGAAGGGAGAGCGATGACTCAATTAGAGTATGCAAGTGCAATAGGAAGTTTAATGTATGTCGCACATTGTACAAGAGCGGATATTGCATTTGCAGTTAGTAAACTAAGTAGGTTTACTAGCCATCCAAGTATCAAACATTGGAAGGTCATAGAAAGATTGTTTGGATACCTCAAAAGGACCAAATAACTATACCTCCAATATTCAAAGTTTCCTAAGATACTTAAAGGATATTTCTACACAAGTTGGATATCTAGTGTAGAAGATAATCTCTCTACAACTGGTTGGTGTCCACCCTTGGTGGGGGTGCAGTTTCTTGGGGATCTAAGAAAAAAACATGTATACATCACTCAACCAAGGAGTTCAAGTTTGTAGCTCTAGCGACAATCGGCAAAGAGGTCGAGTGGCTTAGAGATCTCATGATGGAGACGCCAAAAATCGTGATTGATGTATCGACGATCTCGATACATTGTGATAATCTAGCCACTTTGATTAGAGCATACAATAAGATATATAATGGGAAGTCTAGACATATAAGTCTCAGACATGACTACGAGAAAGAATTGATTTATAAGGGATTCATATTAGTTTCCTATGTCAAATCCTATGAGAACTTAGTGATTCTATTTACCAAACCTCTAGGGAAAGATTTGTTTAATTCTACAAATAGAGGGATTGGACTAAAACTCCTTAACAAATAGATTCCCATTGATGGCAACCCAACTCAACGCTTGTTTACATTGAGTGTAGAGTTCAATGGGTAAGAACAAGTTGTGGATAAGGGAATAGTTGACAATATTAACGACTTAAAGTCCCATCTAGGATAGTTAAGGTTGGTTGCTACTAGACATGAGGGTTAAGCCATAGGATTTTAATGAAATTCAGTTAAAGAGCAACATGCATCTCTAAAGGTAGCAAAGATGTTGTAAGAATTTCACCTATGTGAACCTAGAAGTGGTGTCGGCTCTCAAGAGAGTAGGAGTTTTCTCTCTAGATGTTTCATGAATGGATAAGTACAAGGACATAAAAGTGTTGAGTGCACAAAATGGGAAATACATGAGTAATCAAGTAGAGGTATGTGAGAAACAACCGGTTTTTATCACAAGGGATGTTTGGTTCAATCTTTTAAGAATACTTTAGCATTTTGATAGAATATTTGTAGTATTTTCACAAAGATAAAGTTCAAACCCAAATGGTACTTTATTTTATGCACCAATATTGTTCGGGCAGGAGAAAGATGATGTATTTAACCAAGTGGGGGATTGTTAGGATTGGTTAAATACATAGTGAAATTCGTTAGGCACAAAGAGGTGCAAAAACAATATCGATTTCACTAAAGCCAACATGAGCGGGTTAACTTCTAGTATAGGCATCCATAAATTATCATTTTGGGTCCAAAGTTTTTCTTTTGAGTATATACTGTTATCCCTCAAAAATACGAGGATGACGTGGAAAATGATAATGCGACACGTGACATCACAAATCAGGAAAAAAATGACAAAGTATTAAGAAAAGACCGACGGGCAAAAAAGATAGGTACAGGACCTATGGGTAAGTCGACCAAGCCTAAACCCCCTAGGGGTGATCGGCCTATGTAGGCCCAAGAGCCCTAGGGGTGGTCGGCTTGACCTCTACCCCAGGGGTGGTCTGTTAGGAAAATATATATTTGCCTCAATGGAAATGGTAAGAAATTACAACTCTATGCAGTATATTACAAATATTAATAATTGATTAAAAAGAATTACAACTCTATAACTGAAAATTACAAATAAACAAAGAAAATGAAGAAGATGATGAAGAAGAAGAGAATAGTAAAATACAACTCTAAGAAAAAGGTTACAAATAAAGTAAAGTGTTTGAAACAAAAGAAAAAAAAAAGATTACAACTCTTGAACAAGAAATACAAGTAAATAGAGAAGAACAATATAAAGATGAAAAGCAATAGAAAGAAAGAAAGGAACAAGAAACAAAAGATAAACAACTCTCACTCACACTACCAAAGTGAAGAGTGTTGGGGATCACCAACTTGAACAAGGTTTGAAACCTTTGTCCAAAAGCTTATTTCCCCCTAACTCAAGCACTAAGGGATCTCTCACAGATTATAGGAAATGCTTTATGGAATTATCAAGCCTCAAGGTGTTTCTAGCCAAGTGCTCTAATGGATAGAAATGATATGTCTTGCAAGTGAGCTATAGGCTCCTATTTATAGAGTTTCAAATTCCACCAACCCCCATGGCTGTTACCAATGTTTAATGGGATTAATATGGAATTAGAAAAGAGATTTGGGAGTTATTTGGGTTTTTTGAGCCGTTCAACAAAGATTGAAAAAATTGAAAAATTGGTTAGTTTTTTGGCCTGTGGCCGCGGCCAGAGACATTAGTGGCAGCGGCCACTAGTCTCTGTCCCACAGGCCACAGCCACCAACATTCAGTGGTCGCGGCCACCGACCAATTTCAGCACAAAAAATGTGTTGTTTTTCCAAATGGTTCCAAACCCTCCCAAATGATTTTGTAACTCCCAAAACACATTATTGGAGTTAAAATCATATCTCTAACAGCCATATCACATATGGCTTTATGAAATTCATCTCACTATTGTGTAACAACAAATTTACACAATAAAGGGTAATATTTGGAAGTTACAAATTTGTAACACCAAATATGTTACATTATTTGGATATATCTCATATATTTAAATATTGTAACTCTCTATTATATGTTACAATATGTGACACTCTTTGTCACATTTATTTAATCTAAAACATTATATTATAATATAATATAATATAATATAACATTGTATTATAAAATAATATAACATGGTCGACCCCAGTGTGTCTGAGAAAGTGGTCGGCTTGACCCCTACCCCAGAGGTGGTCGACCCCAGTATGCCCAACAATCCCTAGGGGTGGTTGGTCTGACCCTAACCCCTAGGGTGGTCGGCCCACCCTATTCTTCATATGGTGGTCGACTCAAACCCCCAAGTACACTTCACTGAGAAATACTCACTCTCGTTCAAATAGAAGGTCACAAGCCTAGCACCCAGAGGATCAACAGGTCCAGCACCTAGAAGGTCACAGGCCTAGCACCCAAGCTCAGGTCGTCGGGCCTAGCACCTAAGTCTCACATACCAACAGAGACTTAACATCTTCCCAGAGGTTTCTATTGTGCATCATCCACCACGATCTAGAGAAACAACGAGAAGACCCACGATCTCATAATCATGGGGAGGTGGACATGTATCTCCACTACCTGATAATTGTGTGCCAAACCACGATCCCAGTACTACTGGTCCTGTAACAGCCCCTGGGTACTATAAATAAAGGACTCAGGGATTCATTTCAAAGGATCGCTTTTTCTGGAATTTTGGAGATCTAAAGAGCATTTGGGGAGAAATTCTGGGCAAGAGAGAATGAGTGAATACTTTGGTTCAACAGTGCAATTGTCGAGTGATTCAATACTAAAAGCTAAGTGGATTAGGTTATTACTGTTCATCAGAACAGGGCTGAACCACTATAAAATTCAGGTTTGTTTATTTAAGATAATTGTACTTTGTCGTTTATTCTATTTATTTCGTTCAAGAGGTGTCATATACTGTACATACAACCGTTGGCCAATTTCAGAGGTCAACATTTTGGTGCTTTCATTGAGAGTACGAAATCAAGAAACACACTTTCATTATTTTTACGATGCCTCCAAAACCCAGTCAGACAAAGAAGACAACTCCCAAGGATTCCAACACTCAGGATCCCATCAATCCCGTTAACGAACCTCAGGTGGAGGTTGGAGACCAACCTAATGCAGAAGATCCATAGGACGCTCACCAGGAAGAGATGACGCAATTTCTGGCGAGGCAGGAGGCCTTCACTGTAGAAATTTCCCTTCAGAGTGCGACTATGAAATGGTAACGACGAGAGACAAATGAGCAGGTCCAGAGAATGATCCAGAGGGAGCAGGAAGCTAACCGGAGACACCAAGAGACTTTTGTGGCCTTGGAGGTGGTTACTCAGTTAGCCAGACCTAACGCTAAAGCTGCTGCTCAGGCGGTGAGGAAGGCTCAGGCCAAAGCAGCAGGAATGCGAGACAACAATAACAGAGAGTCCCAGGGGAGGAGTAACACCCCAAGGACACTCTCAAAACCACTTTCCCAGAGACTGGATGAAAAGGCACAGTCCAAGACTGCCTCCTCCATGACTAAGAAGAATAACACTTCATCATGGAGTAGGAGTATTACCAACCCGAAGGCCCCCTCCTAGGGGGACCAATGAAACAACGCAGGAGATGAGGGTCAAATACCTGAGAGGTGTGATAGGAATGGAAATGGCCACTCAAAATCTCAAAGTCATGTAGGAGGAGAGGCTCGGGGGTAAGGTCGCACCGACAGGGACAAGGCGAACCTACCACCCCTAAACCCTCAAACTCGCAAGGGAAAGAAACCGATGCATAATACCAATGCTGTGTTCGATAGGCTGGGGAAAGATGTGCAACCTCAGGATCTGAGGGAAGTCATCAATAGGAGGACCAGTGCTCAGGAGGGGGAGCCAGGGACGTCTGCCCTACTTGGAGCAGCGATCCCACCAACAGTGTAGGCTCAAATAGATGTACTCGTCATGGCTGTCCAGGGTCTGACAAAGAAACCTTCCAATATCGAGCTGGCACATAGAAGTGGGAGTCCCTTCGATGCTAATATCCAAGCTGCTCAACCACCACTGAAATACAAGACCTCGAAACTCCCAACATACACTAGGAAGGAGGACCCATCTCGAGGATCAGATGGAGTTACTCAGTGTGGTGCATGATTATAGGTGTAGAGTATTCCCTACCACTCTCTCTGACTCGGCTCAAGAATGGTATTGGAAATTCAAACCTGGATCCATCACTACCTGGGAGCGGTTCAGGAAGGAATTCTGCAAGGTCTTTAGTGCCGGGCGGATTCAACCAATTTATGCCAATTAGTTAGCTGACATCAAGCAAGGGAAGATGAATCCCTGAAAGAATGCACAAAGATTCATGAGAGAGGCAAACCGAGCGTCCACAGTAGGATATGAAGGGAAGTTCGTTGCCATCTCGGCAGGAATAATTTATCGTAGTCCCTTGTGGGATAGTATACATAGGAACCCTATCAACACCTTGCAAGAGTTCCTGGACCGAGCCGACAAATACATGAAGCTAGATGATGCTATCATGAAGGAATAAAAAGGCATAAACCATCTGACAACTGTCAAGGCAGATAAAAATGGCACAAACCCTCGGGGCGGCAGTGGGGGCAACGGTAAGAAGAAGAATACCTCAGAGGCTGAGCAGGGTGGAGAAAAGAAAGCTAAGTCAACACCCGCTGACAAACAAGCTACCCATCAACCCTACCAGCCCAGGTTCATCAATTATACCATCCTGACACATCAAAGGCCGAGATTTACTTGGAAACATACCAGGAGGTAACATACTGAAAGCCACTACCCTTGAGTTCAGAAAGAAAGAAGGACAAGAATAAGTTTTGTCATTTCCATAATGATTATGGGCACGACACAAACAAGTGCAAACAATTGAAGGATGAGATAGAGTTTCTTCTCCGATCAGGAAAACTCTCGAGGAACCGAGGCAAGACCAAAACCCCAAGCAGGAATCCAAAATTCAGAAGGCAGAGGAGTCCACCACTGGAGCCGACAACAGTAGACTTCACACTGGAGCCAGCAGCTGCGAAGAGAATGAAGGAACCGATGAGGTTGTCAACATGGAAATTGACATTGAAAGAATCACTCTACTGGAGTCGGGGGCTCCTTTTAACGAAGATTTATTGTTATAGCAAGTTTCCCAAAGCGAGGGAAATGACATCGATCCTCGCTTTTGGGATGACGTTATGGGGGTTGGATTGGTCGAAGATTTTGACAAAGTCCTACTAAATGAGGAGGACCCGACTAGTGTTATCAAAGTCGGGAAGGAGTTAAAGGTGGAAATTAAAGCACAGTTAGTGGAATTTTTGAAGAAAAACTATGATTTCTTTGCCTGGTCACATAAGGACATGATTGGAATTTATCCATCAATGATAATGCATGCCCTCAATATAGAAAAGAACTACCCACCAGTGCAACAAGAAAGGAGACTGCTTGACAAAGACTGATCTCAAGCCCTGAAGGAGGAGGTCGAGCGGCACAAGGAAAACGGTTTTATAAGGGAGGCCTACTACCCCTATTGGGTATCAAACCCCGTGTTGGTTCCGAAACCAAACGAGAAGTGGAGAACATGCATAGACTTCAGAGTTCTGAACAATGCCTGCCCCACAGACTGCTTCCCACTACCCAGAATAGACCGACTGGTCGATGCAACGGCAGGACATGAAATACTCTCATTCATGGTGCATATTCTGGGTATAATAAATAAGTATGCACCCTCCTGATGAGGAACATACCAGCTTCCGGATAGGCAAGGGATTGTACTGTTATAAGGTGATGCCATTCGGCTTGAAGAACGCAGGAGCCACCTACCAGCGTTTAGTGAATGGCATGTTCCGAGACTTGATCAACAAAAATATGGAGGTATACGTCGATGACATGTTGGTCAAGTCCAAAGAAGCTGGAAGGCATGTTCAAGACTTGTAGGAATGCTTTACAATACTTAGAAAGTATAGCATGAAGTTAAACCCTCTCAAGTGCTCGTTTGGAGTTGGTTTTGGTAAGTTTCTCGAATATATAGTCAATTCACGTGGAATTGAGGATAACCCCGAGAAGATCAAAGCATTGATAGACATGAAGTCACCTACCACAATCAAAGAAGTGCAAAGCTTAACCGGGAGAGTAACTGCCCTCAGTAGGTTCATATCAAAGTCTACGGACAAGTGTGTCCCTTTTTTTAACACACTGAGGGGCAGCAAGAAGATCCAATGGACTGAGGAATGTGAGGAATCTTTCCAAGCCCTGAAGAAGCACCTCGCCCAACCTCCTGTCCTAGTGAAGCCAATATACGATGAAGTACTATTCATATATCTGGCAATCACCGAGCATGTAAACAGTGCTGCTTTTGTAAAGGAAGAGAACAGGGTACAACACCATATATACTATATCAGTAAAATTCTAGTAGGTGCGAAGTCTAGGTATCCCCCTCTTGAAAAGCTAGCCTACTGTTTTGTAAGTGCCTCTCGAAAGTTGCATCCATATTTCCAAGCTCACTCGATCTGAGTCCTAACCGATCAACTGCTGAGACAGGTTCTCTAGAAACCAGAGGCCGCAGGACGATTACTCAAGTGGGCAGTGGAATTAGAACAGTTTGATATCACTTATCATTCGAGGACGGCGATAAAAGGATAAGCATTGGTAGATTTCATATTTGAAGGCACTAACCTTGAAGACCCTTCCTACCAATCGGAGAATGGAGATATCGAGAAGGAAAGAGACACTCCTGTATGGAAGCTATATGTTGATGGAGCATTCAATGAGAACAAATCAAGCGCAGGAATCATACTGATCACTCCAGAGAATCATCGAATCCATTGCACTCTCAGATTTGGATTCAACGCTTCAAACAACGAGGCTGAATACTAGGCATTATTAGCAGGATTATTATTGTCTCGGGATGTACATGCACAGTCCCTGGCGATATTCAGCGATTCCTAGCTAGTGGTGTACCAGGTACTGGGGGAGTATCAAGCCAAGGGACTTAGGATGGTGCAGTACCTGAACAAGGTGAAGGACTTGTTGGCACAGTTCAAGAAATACTCAATTATACAAGTACCAAGAGAGCAGAATGCCAATGCCGATGCCTTATCCAAGTTTGTCAGAGCCAAAGATGCAAACACCCTAAATGTCATTCCCGTCGAATACTTGGCGGAAAGAAGCATAGCCGAGCAGGAGGCAAATTTATTATTTTCGAATTATCTGTATAAAAGCCATTGTGCTTCAATGAAAGATGAATTTAATTTCTTAAGTTTCACTTAATTCTTTAAATTTCTTTCAACTAAGGACTTGTCCTGTAGACCTATCAACCCCATTGGATCATGTTCGGTCTTGGTTCTTGAGGATCCTATTGACCCATACAATCCACACGAGAGACTGGTCCTAGGACCTTGTTGCCAAAATATGGATCATGTTCAATCTTGGTTCTTGAGGAGCCTATCGATCCATATGATCCAAACGAGAGACAGGTCCTAGGACCTTATCGCCAAATTATGGATCATGTTCGATCTTAGTTCTTGAGGAGCCTATCAACACATACGATCCAAACAAGAGACAGGTCCTAAGACCTTGTTGCTAAATTTATTGTGTTCAATCCTGGTTCATGAGGAACCTATCGACCCATACGATCAAAAAAATATTATTTGATCACGTTCGATCTTGTTTCTTGAGGAACCTATCGACCCATACGATAAAAAAAAAAAGACTGGTCCGAAGACCAGTCGCCATCATCGAATCATAATCGAATCTGGTCCTTGAGGGACCGATCGATAATTTGATCTAAGAGTCGTACAGGCTCGATTAGCCCATCTAGACCCGGTATGTCCAACTTAGACACTTCTATCTACAATCATCATAACGAGTACATGAGAGATTACATATATCATGATCGACACTTGCTACACAATCTGCATATGTGTATAGGTATCATTACTACAGAGTATGAAACCATCACCCGAATACCAATGAGGGATAAGCATTTGCTGCTTGCATCATTGGATGAAAAGGATAATACTATGTGTCTAAACGCTCCAAGCAAGGCATGGTCAAGTAGCAAGTGACCAAGGCTCTTTAAAACCCATGATAACTTGGGGGCATATACTACATACCAATCAAGTTATTCACAAGCAATGAGGGTGTGACCTTAAGTACTAAGCAAGCTCAATTTTTTCTAGGACATTTGTTCAACATATGTTCCGAAAGTGCAAAAAACAAAAACAAAAAAGGCATTGGTTAGGAGACTCCTAGCCATGTCCTTTATAGGGTGGTCGGCCAATCCATCAACCCTATTGCGTGGTCGGCCTATCACCCATGGGGTGGTCGACCTAACATGTTTTGTTCATGGTACTTGGTGAAGTATCATACTACTCACATTACCATGGTTGTTAGCATGAAAAACATAAAAGAGTAAGGTTAGTATGGCACATGAAATACATGTCTTTAGAGTATACTGATACTTGAACCAATGAGGGTTGTGAGTTGATATACTTAGTAAGCATTGGAAATAAAAAATTTCAATCAATACACTGAGTATTCATAACAAAAAAGCATAAAGGCATAAAATGCCATATGTAAAAATTTTACAAGGTGCCCCACCAATGGCATGAAAGGAAAGATAGCATAAAAGACCAAGAGAAGACTAACTAGGGCGAGGAGTATCATCTGAAAGACCACCCTGAGCCTCAGTAGCCTCACGAGCCAGACACTTCCTAAGCTCCTTCGCTCACGTCTTCTCGGGAAGGAAATCCAAGTTCAGATTTTTGTTGGACTTCCAGATCAAGTAAAAGCAAGAGAAAGTTGAGTCTGAATACTCCTCTCGAGCCTTGTCCCAGGTAGCTTTGACCTTTTTCTCCTTCTCGACAAGAGTGTCCTTCTGCAATTGGTCCATGTCTGTAATCAGCTTCTTTTTCTCGGCTTCAAACTGTTGGAGCTGATCGGCAAGTTTCCCCTCCATCTAGGTTATCCTGAGAGTCAATTCGATCACTTCCTTCTGTTTGAGCTCCATGGTACTAAGGAGGGTGTTGATCTCTTCATCCTTTGAGGCAATGTCAGCATCCCTAGAGCTAAGAACACGGCTAAGGTCCAGCACCTCTTGGCGGGCAACTTCAAGCTCGGAATGGAGGTTGGAGAGCATAGAGGTATACTCCACAGACCTATCACGGACATGAGAGACTAGCATCAGTGCCTGCAAAAAATGTACAAGTGTTAGATAAACGTCAAAGCACAAGCTAATAAGGCAATAAGAGAACTGTAAAAGACTCACACTCTGAATGTCTAGGAGTGACTTCGTTAGAATGGTGTTCAAGTCCTCATTCTTAATCCCATTAAAATTTGTTGTCGTCTGCTCCAGATGAGATGCTTGGTCCATGAGGGAACTTAAGTTCCATATAGGAGATTGATGTGGCTCAGAGAAGGGAGCAGGCACAGAACAGGAAGCACCCGCATTAATGAAAATGGGAGGAACTGGTGTAGACAAAGATGGCTATACCTCTACGACAGGACTACACACCAAAAGAATTGAACTAGACGCCAAAGGTATCAGAGGGGACACCTCAAGAGGAACCTCCATGACCGACTCAGCCTCAACCCTGGCCCTTTCTTCCACTCGAATAGAAGGACTAGCCTCAGTGGGAGTCGACTTCTGCTGGGTATGAACAAAACCAAACATGTCTAACCCTACAAAAGAAGATCAAATGTTAGAAGGATATTAAGCACAGGTGAATAAAAAAAAAATAAAGGTGATAAAGTGTTGAACCTTCTTAATGAGATTCAAGTTCGAACGTAGTCTCATCAAAGTCATCTGAAGCAAGAGATAAGCACGCAACAGATGCACCCACCTCATCACCCTCATGTCCGGCTGGCACCAGTGAAGAGGTTACCTCCTTGAAATGAATGGGTTCCGGGGAGTCGATGGCGGTCACGGGCTCAGTACCATCATCATTCGGAACACCGGCTAAAGTAGGAGGAAACAACCCCACCTGTTCTCTAAAGTAATGAGGGTCTTCACATTATTCTCCTCAAGGGTCATGGAAATCAGTGCCTTGGCCCTAACTGTCATAGCCTGGGTTGGGAGCAGTCTATTAAAAGGCCCACTGTGCTTAAACTTGGAGTAGTTGGCCTCTGGGCCTTTAGTAAAGAAATAGTTGTCGTCGTATCTAAATGCTTTGTTATTTCCAGAGATCTCTTCCAAGAAGGTGTTGGTACCCTCACTCATATAATGGTGGAAGTGGAAATACCCCGAGTTGCGCTGAGAAGGGTTTGTCTTCAGGTAAAAAAGGTAGTGGATCTTGTGAGGCACTAGAGCAACCTATTTTCTACGGGGATAGATAATTTACAATGCATATAAGGCCAAGATCGCATTAGGAGCCAGTTGAGAAGGACTAATACCAAAATAGTTTGCAACACTAAGGTAGTATGGATGAAGAGGAAGTAAGGCCCCAGACTTAATGGCAGAACGTGTCCAATCACACATACCCAAAGGGGGGTCCTCAATTCTGTCATTTGGACCAAGGATAGTAATAGACATGCCGGAGAGGACAAAGGTCTTCCTTAAGTTCTCTACCTTTTCTTCAGTCATGTCAGAGGCCGCCCCCTTGAACCAAAAAACCTCATAATCAGTAGGGCGAGGCTTCTCAACTGGTTTCCATATGATTTCACTAGCGAAGGTGGCCCTAGAATCTGATGAATTGAACTCATTTTGTCTTCTCTTCTTCTACTGCGCAACAGGTGAGATTGTCTTGCTCTTGGAAGGAGGGTGAACCACCTTAGGCCAGAACCTGTGAATAGAACACTGTTGAGAATGAGTAGCATAGCGATGAGAGCCCTCGGTATGTTCTTACTAAGAAGAAGATTGATGGGGAACCCTACTAGTATCTCAGTGCAAAGGGCGTTGCGATGAGTCTCGCTTACCTGACCTATCATGCTGAGAAGAATGAGATATGCCTTGGGAGCCACGGGGCATACTGTGCTGAGAAGAAATCTGAGAAGAGACAGGTGAGGAGCCCTGAGTGATGTGCCTAGCAATATGAGGATCATCTTTAGAGGGTTGTCGAGTCGTCTGTTTTACTCTTTCCATTGGACAGTTCCTTTTCAAGAAATCTTCCTCGCTGAACAAATATAAAGCAGAGCGAGAGAGAATCCTTTTCACCCTTTCCAAGAACTCCTGGGGAGCATGCTCACTTATTGATTGTCTAATGAAGAAGAGTTGGACATCTGTAATAGAAGAAAAATGAAGATTAAAGTTAGTAAATGAGCGTAATGAAGCCAATAGCTTGGGGCATATCCATGAACCAAGGAGAAAAAATGATGAAATCAGGAGTAAAACTCTATATAGGGGGGTCGGCCCAGT
This sequence comes from Humulus lupulus, assembly GCF_963169125.1. Classification (NCBI taxonomy): domain Eukaryota; kingdom Viridiplantae; phylum Streptophyta; class Magnoliopsida; order Rosales; family Cannabaceae; genus Humulus; species Humulus lupulus. The sequence continues at coordinate 120,761,372 of NC_084794.1, forward strand.
GAGCCTAAGCCTGTGTAGAGTCCAAGAACTTTACTTAGCTAGTTAGATAGTAGTATTATAGTATTTATAGCATTATCTTTGTAACTGTGGATTTTTGGTTCAGACCGGGAATTATTTGGACACTCATAGTAGTACTTGTAGATTTTCTAAGTTTAACCTATAGTTTAAGAATATTAATTTTAACCTAAGGTTTGATTAATATGACTGATATTAAGGATAATATTTATTATACTATAAGGTTTAGATAACAACCAATAGGATTTTAAGCACATGTTATGTATGGATGATTAAGGATTAAGTATTTTGAGGATTAAATTTAATAAAGGAAAAGTTTGAATGCTTTAAGGTCAGTCAGCAGCTTTAAATACGTTGAGAGCTTAGTCAAGGTTGTTTACCCCATTCAAATTTAGCTAAAAATGTGTAATTTCGTGTTTAAATAATCAGCGTGTGCCGATATATCGCAGCTATAGGGGGCGATATATCGCAGCACGTAGATACGAAAAACACGAGACGATGCACGACAGCCTCGGGCATACTGGCCCAGGCGATATATCGCCTACAGGGGGCGATATATCACCTCCTTCAGTATATTTTGAAACATTTTGAAATCGTTTTCCATTCAGCCATTCAACCTCTTGATAAGTCCAGCATCTTTTTGAACGAGTCTTCAGCCTCTGCTGAACAACAATTCAAATTATTTTCACCTAAAAAGCTATTATTTTTATTCAAGTAAAATTAAGATCCTTTCATTCCTAAACTCTATAAATAGGACCTAGTACCCAGCCATTATTCATCTTTTGCTCTAAGTTCAGAGGCTGCAAGTGCTAAGTGAGTGTGAGAGTGTAAACACCTGGGTTGGGGAATCATAAGCTTGATCATCATAAGCTTATCAAACACTTTGGGAAGTAAGGTTTTATAGTATTTCGGTTTGAGGTGTAGATTGGTCTTACAAGTCTCCAAGGTAACCCAAAACTCTAGTTCACTTCTGTACTTGTTCTTTTAAGTTCTCATAGTCTTCTACTCAGCCTCTAACCTTAATTTTTATTTTGGTTAGGAAATCTAAGCTCTTGAGCAAAAAGGTTTTGGTAAGTATGTTTCTCAATGGTTTAGTCCTTCCATTCCTTTCATTTCTTTTTCTTCAAATCTACTCACCCTGTTATATATGGTTTTTGGAGTGTTCCAAAAGTCCCAACTCTGTCCTCACATCCCGGTAACTTTGGAAAGGAAAATAGGATAGAATCTATATGTTATATGCTTATGTTATCTTATGTTTTATGCTATGAAATATGTTATAAAATATGTTATGAAATATGTATGTTTGTAGGCTTGGGCATATGACCCATTTGACTAACAAGCCCCAAATAGATTATCGGCATATGACCTACTTAGCTAGTAGGACCCCACTAATCTAATGGGCATATGACTTGATTAGTCTATGGGACCCCAAGTAATAATGGCCATTATAGTATGTGCATGATATAAGTGTTATGTTAAGTTTTTATGTTTCTTATGAAATTTATGTATATGAACTATGTGTTAGATTTTTCCTTGCTGGGCATTAGGCTCATTCCTTTTTGTTTATATGTGCAGGAAAATAGCTATAGTGGCGGTAAGGTTCGTGGATGCTTGGGGAATGTGTATCGGTGGTGAATGGATTCAAGGAGTCGAGAGTTCGATTTTCGAGGATGTAGTCTGGTTTTTATGGTCTTTATATGTATTTTCCGCACTTATTATGTAATCCCTTTTTATTATAAATCATGTTATGTTTTGTTTTTCAAACAATGGGATCCCATATCCTTCTTGATATTTTATGTAAGTAACTCTTATTTCTACAAGTTTTTCTAATAAAGTTATGGTATTTTCGCAATGTAAGTTTTATTAAGGATTTGTATGTATAGTTTCGTTAATGGTCCAAAAGTCTAAAGTAGTTGGGTCATTACAGCCTGGGCCGACCACCATGAATCCATCAAATTGCAAAGCAAGAAAAATGGGGCATAGGTGGTCGGCGTACCACCTTAGGCCAACCACCCCAGGGATGCAAGCCTTAGAAAAGTGCTAGAGGATTGTTCAAGTCTCCAGAAAAAGTAATTTTTACAGTATAAGGAAGCCCCCAAGGAGATCAATTGAGGTGAAAAAATTATTTTTAGGGTCCCAGGTGGTCGGCTTATGCTTAGGCCGACCACCCTGGATCCCTAAAAATTGCATAAGGCAAGAGAAAGGATGTACTCGACCCATGAATCTCTAGGGGTGGTCAGCCTAACCCTAATTCTCAGCCTGGAAATCGCCTAAGGGAATGGAAAAGGAGTACTCGGCCCATGAAGCTCTAGGTGTGGTCGGCCTAACCCTAATTCTAGGCCTAGAAATTGCCTAAGGGAAGGGAAAGGAAGTACTCGTCTTATGAAGCTCTAGGGGTAGTCGGCCTAACCCTGTTCCTAGACCTGGAAATCGCACAAGGAGAAGCCCTGAAGGTACTCGACCCTAACCCTGATCCTATCCCTAAAAATCACAGGTGCTAGGGTTTGGGGTCCCAGAAATCGCCAAACTAATGAGGTGGTCAGCCTAGGAACTTACATCCCTGGAAATCGCCCATCCTAGGGTTTATAACCCTGGAAATCACCATTTTTCGAAGAAATCTTGATTCAAGTAAGTTAATTATTTTGGAACAAGATACACCAAAACAAGAAGATTCAGACAAAAATTCCTTCAAAATTCAAATTATTTCTTATAAATCTAATCACATTTAAATCAAATGATGTGAGGATTAGAAGAAAGTACTTACCAAAGATCTGAGTTTGATGAGGAACTGGAGAAATCAGACTTGGATCTAGTTTGGAAGTCGCGCATAGAGCAGGAATGAGAGGAGAAGACCTATTTATAACCTCTCAGGCGACAAGATATTTTTAGAAATTCAAATTTCCTTGAAAAATATCTCATATGGTTAAAATTTAAATTCTTTGAAAAATATCTATATTTTTAGGAATTTAAAATTCCTTGAAAAATATTTATATTTTTAGGAAATCGAATTCCTTGAAAAATTATCTTATATTTTTAGGAATTAAAATTCGTTGAAAAATATTTTTTATTTTTAGGAATTAATATCCTTGAAAAATATATTATATTTTTAGGACTTTAAAACTCCTTGAAAAATATGTTATATTTTTAGGATTTCAAATTTCCTTGAAAAATATATTAGATTTTTAGGAAATTAATTTTCCTTGAAAAACCTAATTTTTTTAAGGAATTACTAATTATCCTTGAAAAATTAGTGTTGAGCAAATTATCGATAGTTAAAAAAGTACTAGGTAATGTCCCGAGGGACTTGACTATTAAAGTACTGCTATGGTATGTTTCTCAGGCCAGAATCAAGTTTACCGTAATGTTGAAAACATTACAATAACCTTGGAGGGAAAATGTTATCCCTCAAAAATACGAGGATTATGTGGCGAATGAGAATGTGACACGCGACATCACAAATCAGGGAAAAAATGACAAAGTATTGAGAAAAGACTGACAGGAAAAAAAGATAGGTCCAAGAACTATGGGGAAGTCGACCAAGCCTAAACCCCCTAGGGGTGGTCGGCCTGACCCCTACCCTTAGGGGTGGTCAGCCCTAGTGTGTCCAAGAGAGTGGTCAGCCTGACCCCTACCCCAGGGGTGGCCGGCCCCAATATGCCCAAGGATCCCTAGGGGTGGTCGGCCCACCCTATTCTTCATAGGGTGGTCGGCTCAAACCCCCAAGTACACCTCACTGAGAAATACTCACTCTCATTCAAACAGAAGGCCATAGGCCTAGCACCCAGAGGATCAACAAGTCCAACACCCAGAAGGTCACAGGCCTAGCACCCAAGCTCAGGTCGTCGGGCCTAGCACCTAAGTCTCACATACCAATAGAGACTTAACATTTTCCCAGAGGTTTCTATCGTGCATTATCCCCCACAATATAGAGAAACAACGAGAAGACCCACGATCTCATAATCATGGGGAGGTAGACACGTATCTCCACTACCTGATAATCGTGTACCAAACCACGATCCCAGTACTACTGGTCATGTAACAGCCCCTGGGTACTATAAATAAAGGACGCATGGCTTCATTTCAAATGATCACTTTGTCTGGAATTTTGGAATTCTAAAAAGCATTTGGGCATAAATTCTGGGCAAGTGAGAACGAGTGAAAACTTTGTTTCAACAGTGTAATTATAGAGTGATTCAATACTAAAACCTAAGTGGATTAGGTTATTACTATTCATCAGAACAGTTTGGAGGTGCCTCCAAGTGACCACTATAAAATTCCTGTGTGTTTATTTAAGATAATCGTACTCTATCATTTATTCTATTTATTTCGTTAAAAGGTGTCGTATACTGTACATACGACTGTTGGCCAATTTCATAGGTCAACATATATGAATACCCAAAAGTTTGGAGGGATTTGGAGACATTTTGGGGCGAGTTTGGAGGTATTAAATTAGAGGTATCAACATTGTGTCGCCTATTGGAGGAAACGAATCGGTCATGATAGAAAACCCCGAACAGGCGATGCATCATCTGCAAATAGGCCACATGTCACCTACTAGTCTTTACGTGGTCATACAGTTACGTAATTTTAGCTCCAAAACTTAGTTTAAAATGCTTTGATCTCATTGATGGACACAATGATGCTTAATATTCTATTTAAAGGGTTCATTTGAGACTTTAGTGAATTGATCACTCTCCACTCTCTCTCTCTCTCTCTCTCTCTCTCTCTCTCTCTCTCTCTCTCTCTCTAAAACCCTCTCTTTCTCTCTAACTCAAAAATATTACTAGCTTTCTCCAAGATCCTCATCCAGAAAGGTTGACTTGGATGAAGATTAAGGCTTGTAAATCCCAATCTCATTCGAACTTGTAGTACGTTCAAGGAATCTCTAAGGGGAGGCTAGAAATAGAGATTTTTGGACAAAAAATTCAATTGGTGTCAAGCCTTTTTTCATCTCCATTGATTCATATAAAATCATAGTCTTCATGATTTTATGTAACTATGGGTTTTCTCTCCTAAGGTCCAGTATATCACATGATCTTATTTGTGTTATTCCTATTTGTTAATCCTTGGGAACTAGGTTATCTTGGGTTTTATTTTATTTGAATTATAACATTCAATTTGTGTATTAAGTTATATCCCTAACACTAGATACTGCCTAGCGGGGCTCACACCCATCACGCGAGATGTTGCCTCGCGCAGGGCACACCCATCACTCTAGACAACCCTTGCATGATTGTGCGACCTCGCATATTAAGAGGATACCCCTTTTCACTATCCGCAATGGGACCCTCCTGTATAGCAAGAGAGTACCCATTCTTGCTGTTGAAAACATTTTTCCGAGTGGACAACGAAAGCGCATGTTATGGCTCAGTTAATTACAAAGTTTTGTACTATTTCTTTTATATATATATATATATGTATATGTATATGTATATGATCATATAATTTATATATATTAATCTAAATAGAGGAATTACCTCTTAAATTTTACATCTCGTATAATTTTGATCATACTATCCATGCATGCAAGACTCACACCAAAGTCTTCCATATCTTAATCTCAACACAATAAGACATTGGTGGGCATGTAGAAACTCAATAGGAAAATTTAGGGTGCTCTTTATATTCCCAACACATGATATCAAGAGAGTTTACATCAAGAGAATTGTTGAAACAATTTTTTTTGTCTCTTTGAAATAAAGAAATTGAATATAACATTCTATCTTTATTCTTCTAGAGAGAAAAATAATTATATATTAGTTTGTTGTCATCTTATGTTTTCTATAATATTTTTTAATTAATCAAAAATAATTAATATTAAATAATCTGATTATTTCCTTATAATATTAAAATAATAAAATAAAACATGAAAATCATGGCAATGCTCCTAGCTCAATAGTATGCACTAGTTACTGTCTAATGGCAGTCACTATCGTTGAACTGCTTCAAAATAAGCAGATATTTTTCACCATTATTTTGTTCATTTAATTCAATTAAAGATACATCTTATATAGTATTATATTCAAGCACTATATTTTAAATTGAATTCAAATTGATTCAAAATCAATCACAACCCAATTTCAAATCTGATATATTTAAATATTAAATTAATATATTTATATTGGTTATGATTTAGAATCAATAATCTTAATTTAAATTTCAAAATTATAAATATTAAATTAATTTCTAAAACTAATTTAAAATAAGATTGTAACGCCCCACATTTCGGACACCTACTAGTATTTAAGAATGGGGTGGTGAGATATGTATGAATATTATTTTGAATAATAATAATTTATGCTTGAGAAACAAATTTCATGTTGTTATTGTTAGCCAAAGTACGAAATGAGCGATTTTGTGACAAATGGAGCATTTCGGTCTCAGACCGGAATGGAAACACTACCCGAGTAAATTCTCAGATAAAATATTATTGCAGAAATAAAATTATGGAAAAATATTCATAGGCATAAAATTATTCAATTATTTTATATTAAGGTCTAAAAAGTTTGATTTTGTGTGAAAATCTCTAAAAATGCACTTTTGTGAAAAATGCTTAATTAGCAAAAAATATAATTTTGGTTAATTAAATTTCATAAGTTATAAACATAAGAGTGTGACCACTTAAATTAAATGGCAAGAACCATTTAATTTAATTACCGTAGATTAATAATTCAATTTGGTGAATTAAGAGAAAAATTACAACTTCGTAATTATCTTGGAAGTATAGGAATAAGTGGGAGATTAGTAAGTTAATTAGGGGTAATTAAGAAAATTTTGGGGATTAATTAAGGACTAAGGGGTGACCTCAAGGGGAGGGTATTTGGGTCATTTGGCACAATTTAAAGTTGGTCATTTGGGTCTTTCTCTCTAGTTGGCTGAAACCATCTAAGGGTATTCTCTGAATTTTTTTCACAAATTTCTCAAATCTTTCTCTCAATCTCTCATCTCTACCCATCTCTAAACACTATCTCACTTCCTTTTGTAATTTTTAAGAGTTAGAAGATGTTGGGGTTTTATGCCTTAATTAAAACTCAATTTCTTTGTAGAAAAATTGGTGAAAATAACCTCCTTTTTAAGTGATTTTGCACTTTGGCCTACTTTTGATATTTTTTTTTGCGAAATGGCATCTGTTTAAAATTCGACTAGTTGTCTAATTTTTTTGACCAGCTGTCTAAAATTTTCGACCAGCTGTTTAAATTTTTCGACCACCTGTCTAAATTTTCGACTAGCTATCTAAATTATGATAGGTCATTTTACAAAGAATTATTAAAACTAGACTAAAGTGCAAAATGACTTTAAAAAATAAGTCATTTTGCCAAGATGCCCTCTTTGTAATCTCATTTTATTATCAATAAAAGAATAGAAATCGTTTTTTACTTTATCAATCACTTTGCTCACATGTTTTATTTTCATGATTACTTGTTTAATATAAACTTCTATTAAATCCTAAGCATATAGCTAATCATATTTATAGTGATGTAATCATAGTGGAATATAAATATGATGATATGTTCAAACATAAGTTAGTTCTAAGATGAGCCAGTGCACAGAATTTACACTGACTTGCCAATTTAAGATATGATCTACTTACACATTGTAGTGTTATGTTCTTTCCAGAATATTAGTAATGTAGATAAGATCGGATGTATTTGTTACATCGGACTGGACCAATATTGACAGTAGATAGGATAGGTAAACATACCATTATTACCTATTCTAGTCATATCATATAGTTGATCATAGGTCAATTCAATCTTAATTTTGAGTGGTTAGTATTCTAACTGGTTTTATTATTTGAGTTCTTTGACTTGTTCGTTACCAGCTTACTCTACGGACTAGCACATACTTACATCTTGGGAACTCTGTAGTATAATTGAGTGGAAGTGTTAATCATAGATATGAACATCTATAGCTTCTGATGAAGAAGTAAAACGATGGTTTCCTTTTAGCTTGGTTCAAGGTGCTAAATGATAGAGATCTCATTTCATTAATTAATATTAGTTTATTGAAATATCATTTACAAGGAACTAGGTGTTTTAAGGATAAAATACAATGAGGGGTAAAACGGTATTTTAGTCTCATCTCATTGTAGACTGTCTATAGAGGATTGAATGATAATTATGGTTGTAACAATTGATAACTGATAACGTATCTATATTTCTTATAGAGCGTTCTATGAATTCAAGAGTGTAATTCTAAGTCTTTAGTGGAGTCACAAGGAATTAATAAGTTAGTAAATTTATGATAATTTATTGGAGCTTGATTTTATAGGCCCATGGTCCCCACAGTACCTTGGATAAAATCATCTAGATAGTTTGAATTCATCGATTTAATTATCAATTAGAATTATCAAAGTTAACCAGGTCAATTTTGGATAGTTTCACAAAGTTATGCAATTTATAGTAGAAAAGAGATTTTAGGGAAGATTTATTAATTAAGACAAATTGGTGTCTAAATTAATAAATAAGTTTAAATCAAGGTTCAAATTATAAATAATTAATTTGATAAAGTATTTAAATAATTATTTAATTAATTAATCAATAGAAAATAATACGGGTCTTGATTTTAAGTCCAATGGACATATAATTAAATTGGAAATTTCACGGGCTAAAGCCCATGATAATTTGGACCTAATGGCTGATATTACAAATATTTTATTGATTTTTTTAATTAAATAAGTGACCTAATTGAGCCTATAAAATAAATGTTAAGTGAGAGTTGAAATCAGAAGATCTGGAGATGAATAGATAATCAGAAGATCTAGTTTTGATGCTTTAGGGTTTTAGACTATCTCTACAACAAAAGTCATTTTCTAAGCGTCAATATGCTCTCCTCTTCTTCTTCTCTTTGTATCTATCTCATGTGTTGAGAATTTCCCACTCTAGTCTAGGTGATTCTAAGGATATTATGGAAGATTGTGAAGAAATTTGAAGATCGGTTCAGTTTCTTGGTGATACCCTGGGATAGAAAGGATACAAGGGTCACATAAACTGAAGGAATGACTTATTCATTCTCCTGCACATAATGTAAGTGTTCTTATCATTATCTTTGTATAATTTCAATTATAGAAACATGTTCTAGATTTTCTTATAATAATTTATTTAATATATGATTTACATGAAAATAAATAATATCATGTATAAGTTTTCCCAACAGAAGAAGCTTCAAAGGAGAAAAATACAAAATGTAAAGTCTTAAGCTTTTTGGTGTTAGTTTTGTTAGTTCCTTTCTTTAATTTATCCTTCCCACTTGTTAGTGTGTAATATTCTGATTATTTGATCTTCGGATAGTGTAAATGTGAAGGTTGGAGGCTTGTTCAAAAGCTAGCGGTGTTAGAGGCAAACCCAAACCTTTCAAAGAGTCTACAAGATATATATGGCCATACTCAATGTATTTGTTGTTCGTGATTTCATCATTGGACATGTGGTAGTAATTAGGGAAGTAATTAGGCTCCTCGGGAGATAATAAACCTCTGTAGATCTCGTCATGAGCTTGCCGGAGTGTAATCTCCTCCCAGCAAGCCATGATCCCTTTTATGGCATGGATGTTGTAGCATCTCATTATCTTAGCAACTTGGTTATTTGTTCAAGTCGGGATTTAGTTGGAAACTCATAGAGATAGTTATGGATTTTATAATTTTAGCGTATATTTTAGAAATATTAATTTTAACATAAGGTTTGATTAATATAGCTAGTCCTAGAAATGATATTTATTATAACCTAAGGTTTAGATAGAATAATTAAGAACGTGACACTTGTCACATGCATGTTTATTAAGGATTTAAGGATTTTAGATTAATAAATTAATAAAGGATAAACCTAGGTAGTCTAGAACCTTCCCACAGTTGTTAGGATTACGTTTTACTCAGTCAAACCTATTTAAACAAACTTCAAGTGTGCTGAAAGTGTGAAAAAACGTGTTTGATATATCAGTGTATGTCGATATATCGCAGCTATAGGGGCCTATATATCGCCTATGGGTGATACAGATACACGTCGACTTCGCACGAACAAAACCACGGAGGCTCAAGAATATGAGGGAGGAGATATATCATCTATAGGGGGCAATATATCAGCTCCACACACATATTTTGAAAGTCCGTGGAATCCGAGCTAGAAACAGCCCTCAACAACTTGGACTTGCTCTTGAACGTTTTTGACCAAGTTATGGGCATCAGTTGAGCAAAAAAATCAATTATTTATTTAATTTAAAAGGAGTTAGTTTCACTCCTTGAACTGTATAAATAGGACCTTTCACTCAGTCATTTTCTTCATCATTCAAGCATTTTTTAGAGCCTCCAAGCTGCTAAGTTCATTCTAGAGAGAAACACTAGGGTTTTGGGATTAAAATTTTTCCAATATAAGCTTTTCTAAACACTTGGGGAGTAAGATAGAGTGATATTTCAGTATTGAGGTGTAGATCAAAGTTCTAATCTATCCAAGGTATTATTTATCCTCAGATTTAGTTCATTATCGTTCCTCTTATTCTTTCATTTTCTTCAAAATCCTAACTTGTTATAATGGCTTTTGGTTAGGTATTTGATTCCTTTGAAACTAAAGGTTTTCGGTAAGTTCTTATCATGATGGATTAGATCTTCTTTTCATCCTCATTTCTTTGGAAAACTTATGGATCTTACTTTTTTGTTTTAGGAGTTTCCAATCCCGTTGTTGCTCCAATACTTCGGTTTTTGGTAAGGAAAATAGGTTAGGTTTTATGTGTTATGCTTATGTTTATGTGCTATATGTATATGTAAGTATGTATGTATATGTTTTATGTTTTAGTCGCTTGGTAAATGTAGTTGCTTAGATAGCAAATAAGCAAATCCCAAGATTTTTATCATTATCGTTGACTATAGTTATGATTTAACCTACCTCGAATAGTAGCAAGAGGACCTAGATTGTTTATCATATACTATATTGTGTTTAAACCTACCTCGAATAGTAGAAAGAGGACCTAGATGGTTTCTATCACATACTACAGTAATGAGTTCATGGCCATTAATATTGTAGTCCTATGTTTTATGATTTACGTTTTTACGTCTAACGTCTAACGTTTTATGATTTATGTTTTTAGACTTATGATTTATGACATGTGTTGGTATATTTTCCTTACTGTGGATTAGGCTCATTCCTTTTTATTTTAGATGGTGCAGAAAAATAAGCTTGGAAGGCAGAATGGCGTGCTAGCTTTGACATGTGTATTGGGCAAGGACTGAATGAATGGACTAATGGGAAAGATCGAGGATGACGTTTTGTTTCAAGTCTTTTAATTTATGTATTTATGTTTTTCGCATTTAGTATTTGAATAATTAATTAATGGTTTTGTTTTCGTTATGATTTTATGTAATAACAATGGGATCCCGTATTTTGAATTTTTATAATAAAGTTCTATTATTTTATGTATGTATTCCAAAATAGTAGTTAATCTTAGTAGTTTTTAATGGTCTGAGGTTTGTATGTTAGTCAGGTCATTACAGATGTCTCCAAGTGAGGCCACGTCCTGAGGACCATACTAGCGGTCCACCCGTCTTCTTTACCTGATAGTCCTCCAGGTCTAGGAGTTTTGTCCTCGAGCCTTGAGAGAGTATCAGGTGCCAGTCACTATAGCCTTGGGCCACCACAAGATCATCTGACAATTTTTGGGTGCCTCGAGTAGTGGCATCAAGTTCATACACTCGACAATTAGTATTTCCCATAACACCGCCTGACATAGGAAAATGTGCAGCTACACTCTGATAGTGTCAGAGGTGTGTCTCCCATAAATTTTGTGGGCTACAACCTAAGATTTAGGCCTCGTGTGATATACACTGGCCCACAGTCTTAAATAGAACATTTGAAGGGGCTAAATACCAATTAACTCCCCAAATAATTAGGGAATATTTGTAAGAAATGATATTAATGACCCTTAGCCTCTATAATTAGGGCCAGGGTACCATTGTAAAGAGGGTTAACAACTTTTGTACTCAGAGCAATATACACGCTACATGAGAAAACCCCCATTAAAGCTTGCAATCTCAACCTTCAAGAATACTAATACTAAAGACTCGTGGACTAAGGTTGTTTTATAACCTGAACCACGTAAAATCTCAGTGTTAATCTTCTTTATTTTCTTTAAGTTCTATTATTAAGTTGATAGCGAAAAGGCAATCAACATTTTGGTGCAAGTTGTACAGGATATTCATTTCCCCTTCTCCGTTGTGTGTCCAAGCAGGAAGCCAGCCTTATACTCTGAGAAGTACATGAGGGCTTTTGCGGGACCACGTTAGGGGGCAGAGCCTCGCAAATAAAATCTTTAGACAAGGGTATTTCTGGCCCACTATGAATAGTAATGCAATGGAATACGTCAAGAAGTGTGACAAGTACAAACGCTTCACCAACATACCTCGAGCTCCTCCAAATGAGCTCGCCAAGATGACATGCCCTTGGTCCTTCACAGTCTGGGGGATTGACCTTATCGGGTCCTTGCCCACTAGAAAAGGGGGAGTGAAGTATGCTATTGTGGTTGTTGACTACTTCACGAAGTGGGTCAAAGTCGAACCTCTACAATCACTTCGAAGAAGTCACTAGACTTCGTCATTAAGAACACTGTTTGCCGCTACCGTCTCCCGAGAAAGATAGTCCCCAACAACGGCCTGCAATTCAATAGTGAGTTGCTCACAGACTTTTGTCAAAGGCATGGAGTTATGAAGAGCTTTTGCTTCGTAGCCCACCCACAAGCAAATAAACAGGTGGAAGCTGTCAACGAGACTCTTAAAGCCAGCCTAAAGAAGAGGCTGGACAGGAAAAAAATGTCTGGCTCGAGGAGCTGCCTAAGGTATAGTGGAGTTATCGCACCACTGCTAGGACCTCTACTGGCCACCCACCATTCTCCATGGCCTACAGATATGAAGCCATTCTCCCAGTCAAGGCGACAATCTCCGCGCACCGACGAGATACGTACGATGTGACCATAAACCACACTTTACTCTGAGAGTCTCTAGACCTTGTGGAGGAACTCTGTGAGGCTTCACAGATTTGAGTAGCATCCTACCAACAAAATGTGGGTAGATATTTCAACTCTAAAGTGAAGGATAGAAAGTTTGAGGTCGGAGATTTGGTGTTGCGAAGAGTCTTCTTAGCCACCCGAGATCCTGGTGTTGGAGTGTTGGGCCCTAACTAGGAAGGCATTTATCAAGTCAAGAGCATCATGTATCTAGGGACATACAGACTGGTCCAACTAGGAGGGGAGTTAGTGCCCCATGCCTGGAATGTCATGCACCTTCAGCGGTATTATCAGTGATATAAGTAATGTATTTTCTAAGTTTTGTAGCCTCCGGGAAAAATTAATGGGAATCGTGTGTGCAAAACTCAATAGATTAAATTAAGAGAAACTGCTTGTATTTTAAATCTTAATATAGTAATTTTTCTTCCTGAGGTGTATCTGCTCGCTGGTCTGGACAAGTGAACGCAAAGAAGTCTCCAAACACTTGGGGGGCATAGCTGGGTCTCCTCGTAGGACAGCCGCTCACAAAGCGTGACCTAGGAAGCTAAGCTTATCATGAGTGGAGCAAGCCTAGTGTCAAAGCTGGTGTAAGCGAGCTCGTAAAGTGTGACCTAGGAAGCTAAGTGTATCATGAGTGGAGCAAACCTAGTGTCAACACTGGCGTAGGCAGGCCAAAAAACTGTGTGACCTATGGGCAGAGAACTTGAGTTGTGTCCTGAGGACCAACTACAGGTTCCCGACTTCCAGTAAGCGAATGGACCCTCGAGTCTTTTATACACGGGGGGGAAACTCTGTTCAGTATAACCTCTCAAGGACCACGTACCCCAAGAGTAACACTGAAAGTAGCCTAGGAAGCTAAGCTTGTCATGAGCGAAGCAAACCTAGTGTCACAACCTAGGGAGTTAACCCTAGTATTGGAAGATCCATGACATAAGAGACTAAGCTTGTTATGAGCGGAGTAAGCCAAGTGTCACAAGATGCCGAAGATTAAAACCTAGAGAACAAACCCTAGTGTCAAAAAAATCCAAGTAGCACAAGAGTGAACTTAAGGTTACCTCCCGAGGACCATGCACCTGAGGAGCACTAACCAGATCCTAAATCTCGAAAAGTGAATGAAAGTATAAGTCAGCAGTACTCAGATGTAAGCTTCAAGTTACCAAAAGCTTGACCACCCGTACTCGCGGAGCAAGACCTAGGTAACTAAGCTTGTCATGAGCGAAGTAAGCCTAGTGTCAAGACTTGCAAGAATGGAACGACCTAGTAAAACCTAGCGTTGGTAAAACCTAAAAAACCCACTTAATGGGTGGACTTGAGTTACCTCCCAAGGACTGCACACCAGAGGAGTAGTAACCACTTCTCAAGCCTCGATTCCCCCGTACTCGGGCACAAGCATCAAGTTGCTGAAAACTTGATCACAAGGCCTGGCCTAGAAAGGTGGAGAACTCGGCTGACGTTCTGGGGACCATGAGCCCCAGGACTAGCAACGGGTTTCTGATTTCCAAAAATCAAGTAATCTGTACTCTGCAGGGAAGCCGTAAAATGAACCAGTGTAGCCTCTCGAGGACTACATGCCTGAGGAGTAACACTCTGTCTTTTCACCCTATGTAAAATTTACCTCCTAAGACCTGAGTTGTTAGAACTCATGACTGTAAGGATACATCAAGTGCTTCCACTTGACAGTGCTCTAAAGTAACTCCTAAGGACCCCGAGCCTGGGAAGCAATAGTAAGTGCTTAAAATTGTCTTATTACTAGATGATTCGACGAGACTCGAGTCACCAGAATTCAAGCACAAGTCCCTAGTTAAACCAACTGGGGCAATAAATTCCTAAGTATTGAAGACTAAGGCCCACGACTAGTGGACGAATTAAGGTGTAAAATTCTCGTGGAATTAAGTTAGGTTGAGTTAGATTTTAAAACCTTGTCAAAGTTGTAAGACCGAATTGTACAATTAATAAACGCTGAAAAGGTGTTGAGTGATAAAGCAATGTAGGCAAAGGAACAGTGCAAGCGAAAACCATTCACAAAGAAATAAGGCAAAATTATTTACAATCGAGGGCTCGAGCGATAAACTTGTTTGTACCCCCAAAAAGTTGATGGCACGCAGGCCTATCAAATGGAAAAATAAAAAATTACAAGGGCCTACTCACCCGACAAACCTCTATCACAAGCTCGATCACAGGAGCGACCTCAGGAGTCTGACCTGCTGCGATGGCCTCTTGTGCCTTTGCTGCCTAGCCTCTTCTTCCTGAAGACGTTCCTCGAGCAACATCCTCATGTGGGCTCCCCCATGACAGCCAAGTCAATCTCCCTATTTCTTTACCACGCAACATAGACAGTGCCCTCGACCATTACATCAAGTTCCTTTGTTAGCTCCTCAAAATGAATCTTCATGATCTTAGTTTGAAGCTTCAGGTCCTCAATCACCTTAGTGGCTACCTCAACTCATGAAGCCGCCTGCACAGCCTCCTCTCAGGCCTTCATGACCTCCACAAAGTGCTTGGTGGACTCCTTGCAGGTGATGTGAAGCTTCTCCTGAATAGCTGCAAGCTACTCCGACACCTTGCGGGTGGGTTCCTCCACAGCTTGGGTGCAACTTGGTGCATCCTCCAGTTACTTCAAGGAAGTTTCCTCGAGAGTTTGCAGCTTGGACCACTCCACCGCTAGTTGGATCTCAATTTCAGAGGCACGAACCTTCTCGTCCTCCATGGCTTTCTAGAGCTGTGAGTGCTCCTCCAAGGAGTTCTCCTTGATCTCCTTAAGCTCAAAGGATCTCGTCATTACAACATCCCCAAGCCTCTTATAAAACATCGCGGCCTGTACAACAAAAATAGTTAACTCCAAGAAAGAACTTAGCTATAAAGGAAACTTTGAGAGACTTAAGTGATACTTACCCATAAAGTGGTGTAACGGCAGACGACGAGGAGTGATATCTTGCTATCACTACCACAGCGAACGTAGCTTCGAGATGGCATGTTGCAAAAGGACCCTACTAGTCCCTGGAGAAGCTTCGTCGCTATAAGGCTCTTCTGGGTGAAGAGTGGAGTGGGAAAACTCTTGGACGAGTTGACCCATCAAAATATAGTACCCGTCCAGAAAAAGTGGTCTTTGTAGTCCCGTGCATGGCTATCGTTGTTGCACAGAGCCTTGTAAGATATGCCCATGTACGTATACTTCATCAAATTATAGTACCACGTCATGGTTCCTCTTCTTTAGGCAGGCTCGGAAGTTGTATATGTACAGGATCTCTGTCAAAAAAGGGGTGAGACAATTCTGCCTCCTGTACAAAACAAAGAGCTCTACTAGCACCTGATATCAATTCAGGGATAGCTGGAAGGGGGATATGTCGACAAACTTCTGGAAGTCGACATAGCATTGATGGAGTGAGAAGCATTCCACACCCCGAGGCCATGGATGCTCTCGTGCACCCTCTCATTCTCTTGAGAAAAGTGCACCAGCATGTCCCAGGTGACCACTATAAAAGTGGCTTATAATCTTGTTATGAACTCCTGGGTGTCTCAGCTTGCTTGGTCTGCCTTGAAGCCATCGGTGGTGTATTTTTCATCCACTGTTAGGGGACCCATGTTGGCCTCCTCCTCCGAATTTCCAAGTCGAAGGGTCCTCTCCACCGTCGGAGGGTTATCTTCCATCACCACGATGGCTCTACTCTGCTCCGCAGTCGCTCGTTTCCCCTTCTAAGTAAGTCCTCCCGCATCTTGGGCCATCTCCAACATTTTGTTGTTGAAGTAGTAGAATCCTTGTTGGTGGAGATGGTGAAGCACTTCGGACATCTGAAACTAAACCAAGCAGCTAGCACCTTGACTAGAGAAAAGATAGGCCAAAATGAGAACCCTTAAGAGTACTGCTCGAGGAGTGGAGAAGAAGGAATTCTAAGGGACTGTGATGTCCTTGGAACCAACAAATTGGGGTCGAAGGACAGCATAGTGTTCATAAACTTCGCCAGAATCTAGAAATCTTCCAGATTCTGGTCGAATGTCCAGAAAAACGAAAAATAGCATAAAGTATGGAATAGGCCATTTTGACTATTTAAAACGTCAAAATGGGCCTAAAGCAACTAAAAAGAGGGTCAAAAACTCCTATGGATGCCAGAAATGTCAAAGCCCTAAGCAACTAAACACTCAACAGACTAGAACCTAAAGCAAGAATGGGTCAAAAATAGTTACTCGATATAAAGTGCCTGTAGGTGTTGTATCGTGTGCGGACTCGAAAATATTTCTTGTTGTTCAACCAGAAGAATGATGATTTCCTCCAGCCGTCTAGGTCGTCAAAAACACAGGAACTGGTAAAGATTTTTGGGGTCTAAGAGTGATGAAGCTTTGGGAGGGTTTGAAGGTCTTGGCATTTTTTAATTCCAAATGGCCAAAGTGAGTATGCAAAAGGCAGTTCTTGAGTTTTATACTTGAAGAGCTTGGGGTGGAAGCAATTCTACCCTGACCGTTGATCACCTATGGGGTAATCACTCAAACATGATCCAATGGTCACAATTATCAAGGCATGGATCGTGATCATTAGCATGGGAAAAGTAAGCCTCAGATGCATGGAGAAAGGAGGCTTCGGGTACGAATTCGACGTCTAAGGCGTGGAACAAACTCCTCATTAATTGCACCGATTGATGGGCCTAGCAATGAGGAGTCACCGCGTGGCTTTTCAGTTTTCGATCATGACGTCATGGAGAGCCCGATAGTCACCTCTTGAAGACCCTTGAAATTACTCCTCTCAGACTAAGACCCCACTATCCGAAGACAAGTGAAGACTTGGGGGGAAAATGTTGTCCGTGATTTTGTCATTTGATACGTGGTGGTAATTAGAGAAGTAATTAGGCTCCTCGAGAGATAATAAATCTCTCAAGATCTCATCGTGAGCTTCTCGGAGTGTAATCTCCTCCCAGCAAGCCATGATCCCTTTTCTGTTATGGATGTCTCCAAGTGAGGCCACGTCCCGAGGACCATACTAGTGGTTCACCCGTCTTCTTAACCTGAAAGTCCTCCAGGTCTACGAGTTTTTTCCTCGGGCCTGGAGAGAACGCCAGGTGTCAATCACTGTAGCCTTGGGCCACCACAAGATCGTCTGACAACTTTTTGGGTTACTCGAGTAGTGATGTCAAGTTCGTACACTCGACAATTGGTATTTCCCACAACACTGCTTGACATAGGAAAATGTGTAGCCGCACTTTGATAGTGTTAGAGGCGTGTCTTCCATAAAGTGGGTGGGCTGCAACCTACGAATTGGGTCCCATGCGATATTCACAGGCCCATAGTCTCAATTAGAACATTCGGAGGAGGGGATGAATAGCAATTAACTCCCCAGATAACTACGGAATATTTGTAATAAATGATATTAATGACCCTCAATCTCTATAAATAGGGGCAGGTAACATTGTAAAGAAGGTTCACAACTTTTGTACTTAGAGAAAGATACACGCTGCCTCAGAAAACCTCCATTGAAGCTTGCCATCTCAAACTTTAAGAATACTAATACTAAAGACTCGTGGACTAGGGTTGTTTTATAACCCGAACCACATAAAATCTCTATGTTAATCTTCTTTATTTTCTTTAAGTTATGTTATTAAGTTGATAGAAAAAAAAGGCAGTCAACAGTATTTATGCCAAATTTGTGTATAATATGCCTTGCATGTGTATTCATATATGTTTAAATTCATTATTGGGACTGTAATGTTGTATAATTGTTTCCTGGTCATGCATTCATGGAGGTTTTGTTGAATATTTAGAAGTTGAATCCAACATTCCATAGTTTTTGTATGATTTTAAGTGAAAAATGTTTAAGTCTTCACTTCCAAAGGGTTAAGCGAAAATTATACAAAACGTTTTATGAGTTTTCTTAGTTCCAATGTGTATTTTATGAAGAGTAGATATTCATATTGTGTAGAAACATTCAAAAAGGTTTTCAAATGACCAAGTTATGAATTTTACAAAATTGTTATGCCATTTAGAAAAATGGCTTTTAAAAACTGTAAAAATAGTCGAATTTGGACAATGAGTTCCATAAGTAAATTATTGTATTGTTAGCTGATTTTAATACTGGACATTTTTATGATATTGGTAATAAAACTGGTAAAGTTTTAAAGGAAAATATGGAAAGGGCTAGGATATATGAGTTTTCAAAATTGGGTAAAAATTTTGGATTTTTTAAAATAGACATTTGGACAGCCTTGTTTGTGAAGGATTTTCACTAAGTAAACTTTATTTTTCATAAGGGAAATGTTCACATACCCTAATATGGATCTAAAAAATGTCTGACCTAAATAATGAACCAGTTGAATTTTATGGTCTCTCAAAGTAAAGAAGAAGGTCGAAAATATCCCTGTGCAGTTTTAAAAAGACTAACTTTGAAAATAGTTTTCACCAAGTAAAAATAATTATTTTTGTATAAAATTTGGCAAGGGACTTCTTAGAATAGGCAATTTTGATTTAAAAAGTTTGGGAATTTATGGAGTAATAGTTTTCAAAATATAATTTTCTAAATTTTGCAATTTAGAAACTGAAATGACAAGTTTCATACTTATTAGAAAAATGAGAGTTTTTCTAAAAGGTTAGATTTTCAATATAATTTAATCTTAATAATTCTAGATTTAAGCTTAGCACACTAAATAATTATTAATATTAATTTGGATACTAGAAATTAATAATTTTATTAATTAGTGAACTTTTGTTTCAAGAAATTAAAAAGGGTCCAAAGCCCTAATTTTTTTAAATGAAATAAATTACCATTTTAAAATAAAATTAACTTTCTCTTGAATTTTCTTAAAAACAAACTAAATTTTTATCACCATCTTTATAATTATTTCTTAATCAAATAAATTAACATAGTTTATTAAATTTTACAATTTAAATGATTTTCCCAAAAAGTATAGATTTTTGGTAATTTATCAAAGAAAGGGTAAAATTGGTAAAGCTATAGTGCTTCCAAGTTATATTTTTCCGGCTAGGTCTGATAGAGGAAACAAAGCGGGAAATTTGTATAAAAGCCAACTTTTAATTAATTAAGACCTGTTGTAGGAATTTTTTCGGGAACCTTAAGTGTCGTTTAACGACTTAAAAAGTGTGAGGACGATAATACCCTTAGTAAGTATTCAATTTATAACCTCAATGTCCAAAGTATATTAATCTACTATAAATGTCATAATTAATCCAAGTATATTGTATGATAGTTGTAGAATTGGCTAATGAGACGGGATGGTCCGTGGGAGGATTGCCCGCATGCAGCAAGTACAATCAGTAAGTCAATTTATGATTTACTTGTCTACAACATTAATTAACTAGTGTATTGCTTGCTAGAAGTAGGGCTTATATGCTAGTTAGAGAGAGGGCTCATTTAGAGACAATGACTAGGTGGCGCTTATGCTCCACATGAGATTTAAGTGTGGACAGTATCCACTTATAAAATTATTGCGCAAATAGAATCTGAATATCTCATGAATACGTGGACGGTATCCACCAGTTGTTATATAGTGCAGACGGAATCCGCCTATTCAGTCATTGTGCAAACGATATCTGCCTTTGACATTATTGGTCCTGTTAAATTTCGTGACATTTGGCCAAGGGATAAGTATTACCGGGTAAACTTAGGAGTTTGTACAATCCTAGGGGTGCTTATGCACCATTGTGGGATGTGATTTATTGGTCTGGTTAGCTACCGTGACAATTGGCCAGGAGTTTCGATGAGCCAGTATGGATCCACCAACCTTGTGTGTATTAGTACGAATGCCATAGGTAACCATTGGTTACCCTGAAGAGGGATTTATGAATTTGTATATCAGTGTAGAGACTCGGGTCTCCACTGTGGTTGAAATGAGATACTAGAGGATACTTTTGGCAACTCCCGAGTTGGCTTCTAGGGTCAACTTTATAATTGGTTATTATTCTACTTCTGCTCTGATCTGGATTTTCTGCAGGGTTTATGTTTTGTTGTTTGTGCTTAAGGTATTGTGATATTGTCAGGGTGCTTAGGCATTCTTGAATTGTATGATTGGGGCTCGAATTTATCCAGAACCCTAAGTGAGGTAAGATTTATGTTGTGCAAACAATGACTTGGTCATTGGTTCATGTTGTTGTTTTTTTGCTCTGTGCTGTCAGATTGATTTACTAAGCGTTATCGCTTACCTAGTTGTTCATGTTGTAGGTAAGGACAAAGAAAAGCTAGGACAGTGAGCGTCGGGGGTCTGCTTGCGAGGATGTACATATGGCCCGACCTCTAGGGAGTCTGCACTTTTAAAATGTTACTTTTAATTATGTTTAAACTCTTTTGGTTCACTGCAAGATTTTTAAGTTTAAAATGTAAATATTTTTAGTGTGTCCGCACATTATGTTTAAAGTTTATTTTATATGGATAATTTAGACGTTTTAAATTATAAAAATGGTTTAATTTCTACAAAATCAATGTTTGTATTTTTTGGTTGTTACAAAGATGACATAATTAATTCAAAAATAATCACAAAAATTACAAATAAATAAACAAACAATAAATAAACAATAAATATATTTCCATAATTATCTTATAATTATGTATTTTCTCAAAAATTAATTTTCTTTGCAATTATACCCTTATATGTTCTATTGTTGCTCTTACCCTGTACAATGTTTATAGAACCAGTCTAGAGACCTATGGATCTAAAGTTTCAAGCTCCAATAAATTTAGCTTATTAATTAAACTTTTTAATATATAATAAACCTTATTTATTAATCTCAATATTATTCTAGTAAAAATATGGAATTGTACTCTTGAAATTTATTCAGTACTTTCAAATAGTACATTGATATAATTACTACATGCAACTCAATTTTTCAATAATTGGTTCATAATTGAGAAGTAATAAATTACTATTTTCCCCCTCTAATTATCTCTTTATTCTTAAGTATCATTAATTCACTAGTGAATAGTTAATTTATAAACGTTTTTATAAATTAGAGGCCTCAAACTATTCAGTTCTAGAATCAACACTTGAGGGAATAATTATTCAATCTTCTATGAAGAAGGTTTGTATTTCATATTTGTATATCATGTCTCCATCCATTTATATTTATGAGTCTTCAAAATAAAAGATCTTAGCATCATCATTCTGACAATCCTTAATGAGTGAATCAAAATACTCAGTTGACATAAATAAGAGTTCATGATAACTTCTTGATTTAAATTGATCTGCATATGATTATCTAGTGATATCAT